>NW_015386266.1:182195-195208 GCF_001527695.2 Protobothrops mucrosquamatus | reverse complement strand
TCTCCCCTCCTTCCGCCGCGCCCTAAAGACATGGCTTTTTCAACAAGCGGGTCTGGCCTAGGGAATTTTAGTGGGGTTTTTAAGGGTAATTTTAAGGGTAATTTTAAATGATTGGCCTTTTCAAATATTTTCTTTTAATTTGGTTTTAATGTAGATATTTATTGTATTGTGGTTTTATAAGGCTGTGAGCCGCCCTGAGCCCGGTGAGGAGAAGGGCGGGGTACAAATTAAATTATTATTATTATTATTATTATTATTATTATTATTATTATTATTATTATTATTATTATTATTATTATTATTATTATTATTATTATTATTATTATTATTATTATTATTATTATTATTATTATAAATAAATATGTTTTCCGCATTTTCTGGCAGCTCTACAATAAAATCCATAGAAATCTCTCTCCAGGATGCTGAAGGATCAGTAACCGGTTGCAGGAGGCACTGGGTTTTCTCTTGCCTCCGCTTGACTGCTGCGCAGATGGGACAGCTAGCCACATAGTTTTCAATGTCCTTCTTTAGGGATGGCCACCAAAACTGCATCTTTAAAAGGTGCAGGGTTTTTACAAATCTGAAGTGCCCTGCAAGTTTTGAATCATGGCAGGTTTGCATAGTCTGACTGGTGGGGATGTACAACTCCCTCCCAAACCAGACTAACCCCTCTTGCATGGAGCAAACGTTCTTATGGCTCAGAAACCACTCATCTTTCTCCAGGGCCTGCTTGAACGCAAGGGTAGTGGAGTTATCTAGTGGTAGGGCTGTTCATGTTTGTGCTCTGCCATCTGTTTTGCTGGGAACAAGGGCTTGACAAGTTTTTTGGGGGTACTGTTATACTGGAGCAGTCTCAACAAAGCGTCGGCTAAAAAATTCTTTCCCCCCAGTAGATAGCGGAGGGTAAAATTGAAACATTGAAAATACTGAGCCCACTGCACCTGTTTTGGGGACAATTTCCTCAGGGTCTTCAGGGCTTCTAGATTTTTATGATCAGTCCAAACTTGAAATGGGATTTTGTTCCCTTCCAGGAGGTGCTGCCAGGAGAGAATGGCCCACCTGGCTGCATAGGCTTCCTTCTCCCACACTGCCCAATGTTGCTCTGTCTCTGTCAATTTTTGCAATGTGTAGGTACAAGGCTGAAGCTGACCTTGATCATTCTCTTGGACTAGCACCATCCCTACAGCTACATTGCTGGCATCAGCCTGAATCACGAAAGGCTTTTCAGGGTCTGGATGTCTCAATACCAGTTCGGCAGAAAAAAGTCTCTTTAGTTTTTTGAATGCCGCTTGGCATTCCATAGTCCATTTTAGCAGTTGGCTAGGTTTCAGTTTGTCCACCCCTTCATCTTTAGTAAGTTGGTGATGGGGACAGGGATTTGTGTGAAGGACGGGATGAACTGTCTGTAAAAGTTTGCAAAGCTGAGGAAGCTTTGTATCTGCTTCCTGGTGCAGGCAGGGGGGTGCCCACTCTAACACTGCACTTTCTCTGGATCCATTTCCATTCATTTGTGGGAGATGTGGTAGCCCAAATAGTCAATCTTTTCTTTGTGGAATTCACATTTTGAGAGTTTAACATGCAGTTTAGCAGACTGGAGTTTGTTCAGGACTGCTCTGACCAATTTCAAATGTTCGGCTTTTGTTTCTGTGTAAATATGTCGTCAAGCTACACTCAGACCCTCCTTGTACAAGTGCTCATGGAGTATTTCATTTATCAGCTGCATAAAGATAGCAGGGGCACCTTGAGTCCAAACGGGAGCACCTTGAATTGAAAACAGCCTAGCAGGCAGCTAAAAGCAGTCTTCCATTCATCCCCTCTCCTTAATCCTGACCCAGTAGGACCCCTCACACAAGTCCAGTTTGGAGAATATTTTCCCTTTTGAAAGATGGGCTAGCATATCCTTCATGAGTGGGAGGGGGTACACATTTTCCACACATACTGCGTTCAGAGCTCTATAGTCTATGCCAGGGCTTTTCAACCTTTTCACAGATTGTAACACTTTTAGGACATGACAATATTTGAGTACCACAAGGTGTCAAAAACTTGATGACTAAAAAGGGGGGGGTTGGGTTTTACTGATTAGATTCATTTGTTGCTATAGAAATGGCTAGTTTGTAATATTATGGAAAAGTAAAAAGTTGAGGTTCAATGTTAATGCTCCCTTCTACTGCAACAGAGGAAGTCTGTTCTTTTTCCCTTCTCCCCCTCACTTTTCCCCTCTTTTTCCTCCCCACTGTGTCCTACTATTTGCTTTTGCATTTTTGTATTTTATTCTATAATCTAATAAATGTAATAAAATGTTACAAACTGTGGAAAAAAGTAAAAAAGTACTGGTTTTAATTTCTTCGGTGGCTGTTCCTTTGCTGAATCACTTTCCCTTTGCACTGACAAGTGTATGATGAATTTATTTATTTATTTATTTATTTATTTATTTATTTATTTATTAATTTAATTTATACCCCGCCCTTCTCCTCATGGGACTCAGGGCGGCTAACAGCCTCATAAAACTACAATACAAATACAATAATTAAAAGCCGAATTAAAAAGAAATATTTAAACAGGCCGATCAATTAAAATTATCCTTAAAAATCCCCTGAAACTTTAAAATCATTAAAAATNGGCCCGCTCTGTGGGAGCGTACCGGCCTGTGGGAGGGAATCTGCGGCAGAAGGCGGTCTCGGAGATAGCCAGGACCGATGCCATGGAGCGCTTTAAAGGTGGTGACTAGCACCTTAAAGCGTACCCGGAAGGCCACTGGCAGCCAGTGCAGCTCGCGCAGCAGCGGTGTTACATGGGAGCGACGTGTCGCCCCCAGCACATGTTTAATAATATGTTTAATAATATGCACCACTACCAGCTAGCTCAGGGGTCTTCAAACTTGGCACTTTTAAGACTTGTGAACTTCAGCTCCCAGAATTCCTCAGCCATCATGGCTGGTTGAGGAATTCTGGGAGTTGAAGTCCACAGGTCTTAAAGTTGCTAAGTTTGTAGACCCCTAAGCTAGCTGTTCGGCCCTTCTTCCTCTCTCCCTCTCCTCTTCTTCCTCCCTGCCTTCTGAGCTTCCACAGTGTAGTAAGAATACACCCCCCCCAGTCCCTTCACTGTACCCTTAAAGACACAGGAATCAAGTGCAAAGCAAGAAAGGCTCACAAAAGCCTCCCAGATTAAAGAAACACTGACTACGTTTTTTTTTTCTTTAAGCTGCCTCAGGCATGTCTCGGTTTAAAAAATGTAGCAAACATGCTCTGGCAATTGTGAAAAGTGATAACCGTACATTAAGCTTGTTTACCTACAAAGAAAACTTGCTAAAAGCCATAGACAGACTCAAGATCAGGGGGTAAAACTAATTACATTTGTTTAAAGGGATTAAACCTACGGAAGGCAACACTTTGGACTCATTGCTAGCCTTTGTGAAATAGACTAAAATATCCCAATAACCAAAACACAGAAACCGAGCCTCTGAATTACAAAACACTGTAAAAACTGTATAAAAATTCTTATGGTAATCCATTCAAGCTGCCATTTGACCAGGAACCCACTGGCTTCTGAAATAAACCCACCTCCTTTCCGACATTCTCGTCTCCCAGCTTTTCATTTCATCAGCGCTGATTGCATTCTCCTGGCTGGAGAAAATGAACCAAGGGGCCTTTTCTTCCAGCAATAGCTGCTTCTTCCCTGTCTTTTTTTCGTCCCTGCCTGCTGAGCTCTCCTTCCACAGCTTCTTCTCTGTCCCCTTCTCTTTCCCTGTTGTCTTTTTCCCCCTTTCCCACCAAAACCACCTCCTTTTATATCCTCTCCTCCCCCACCTTTTTCTTCAGTTCACCTCCAGCTGCTTCCGGAAGCACCAATCAACTGGAGCCAATCAGCTGGAGCCCTGCCAGCGCTCCTGGGGCTTCTGATGAGCCCTGATAGTCCTGCAGCTGCAGCTGCCTCTCCCTCAGGCTTGGGTTGCTTTGGCTCATTCCCCTCCCCCACTACACTTCTCTAGAATGGTCGCGTACCACCTGCCACGTGCCAAAGTACCACAGGTGGTATGCGTACCACCGGTTGAAAAGCCCTGGTCTATGCAGAGATGAAGAGACCCATCTTTTTCTCTTGGAACAGAACCAGGGCAGCCACCTTGGGTCTAGCTGGTTGTATCAATCCCTGGATAGGTTCTTGTCTATAAATTTGCATAGTTCCTCTAGCTCCCTTGGGGTCATTGAGTACAGCTTTGGCTTTGACAGCTTGGCCCCTGGGATGATCTCTATGGCACAGTCTGTGGATCAGTGGGGGAGGGGTTCATCTGAGCCTTTCTCACTAAATACATCAGCTAAATAGTGGAATTCTTATGGTATGCCCTGCAGCAGTTTGCCCTTCGAAGCAGCCCCCAGCTCTTGGCTAGGCACCTTGTTTGCTTTGTGGCTGCCGTCACATGGGGTTTGCTCTTTCTTTGGGAACTTTAGAAGCCCCTTCCTCCAATCCACTCATGGGTTCCATTTCTTGAGCCAGGTTAGCCCTAGGATCAGGGACCATTTCATCCCGGGTACCAAAATAAAAGTCAGAGTTTTGGAATGGCTGTCCATGGTTAGGTTCAGGAGTTTGGTGGCAAACATGACTGGGACACCCTGGCAACTGACCCATCTAGTTGGCAAAATGTGATTGGGTTCTTTAACTTCCTCAGGTGGACCCCCAATTTTCCTACTAAGGTTGGGCTTACTAAGCATTGGGTACACCCCAAGTCTAGCAGAGACTTTAGGGCCACTTTCTTTACCAAGCTTGGGATTAACAGCCCATCCTTGAAGCTGTTCACAAAGATGTCTTCTGGCCAGAGAGGCAACAGACTAGTCCTAGAACTCCTCAGTGTATTCTGCTACTGGGCACCAACCCTGTCTCACTGTTTTGATGCGGTCTCTGGCTTTTTGGTCAGCCAGGGGGTCTTCAAATGTCTGCCTCAACACCATCATAAAATGGTTGAAATTACAGAGCTCTGGTGCATTGGCATTGTGGAAGGTCACCATCCAGCAGGCAGCAGCTCCCTCCAGGGCTAGGGTGACTTCTCTCATCCTAGCCCTCTCAGTGAGGATGTCTTGCCTATATTCTTGCATATATGTGAGGACATGAGAGAGGAAAAATCCTAGTTGCTGAGGGTGTCCGTCGAATTTGATGCCTGTGGGGGTGCCTTTCATTCCTGCTGAGGGGCTGCCGCTTATGGGCCCTGCAAATGTTCATGCCTCCCAGGTCCCTCTGGGGAGGGCTAGATGGCATGGCAATCACCCTCTCAACAACACCCACAGCTGTCTTTGGAAAGGGGAATTCCCCCGCCTTGCAGGTCTTCTCCTCAAGCTTCTTGCTCTCTCTTTCCAGGTGGGCTATGGCCCCTCCCATTTTCAGGCTTTGGAATGCTTCCATCATGAAGCACACAGCTTGCTTCATGAGATGATCAGCATGGTAAATGCTAACAATTTCTCTTGTTTTCTTTCTCTTTCAGGAATAAACCACTTTTTTAAGGAGGGCAGAATATCAGGTCTGCCACTGCATCGCTTCAGCCCTGCTTTGCTTCAATGGCATCCTGTCATAAAAGGGGAAAGGGAGGAGTAAGGGGATATAGGGAGGGGGGGTGACAGGATGAGGGGAACCAGAGATGGCAGCCCAGAACAAAGCCTGTCAGATCCAAGGACCCAAGCATGAGAACAGAATATGAATGCCCACCAAAGACGGCATTTTTAGAACTGTTACCAGAACACCTATATTGAACACCACATTTATGAAAGGACCAAGGGGGGAGGGCCCGTGAGAAGGGAAAAGCACAGGGTTCACATGGGACTATTCAGATCTGGCTTTTCTACACTGTGACCACTCGGATTCTGTAAAAGTTACACCTCTCACTACAAATGGAATTGAGGGTCTTTCTTTCCTAAACATTCAACCTAGGACAGGCCTGACAGTGATTGTCTACCAGGACTCCAAGATCAGAGTTACTGATATTGAGCCAAGTTTCACCTAATCTGCACCTAATCTGCATTTGGTTTTTTTGCTGAAGTGTAAAACCTTCCTTTTCTCTAGATAGAATTTTATTTTGTTAGATAGAGCCCAAAAGACAAGTCTGTTGGGATCCATCTGGATCTTGAACCTATCTTCTGGGATGTTGGCTATTCCTGCCAGCTTGGTATGGTCTGTTAATTTATGAGTTCCCCTTTTATTCCCTCGTGTAAATCACTTATGAAGATATTGAAGGGCCTAAAAGAGAACTTTGGGATACCCCACTGCTTACTTCCCTCCATGTAAACATAGTTCCATTAAGAATGACATGTTGAGTGTGGTTTGTTAGCCAGTTACAAATCCACTTGGTGGTGATGTTGTCTATCCCACATTTTTCTAGCTTACATATAAGTAGGTTGGGGTCTTTTTTATCAAATGCCTTACTGAAATGAAGTATACTATGTCCACAATACTTCACTGATTTAATGTTTCTTTAATGGTGGGTTGAGCTATTTTTTCTTTTTGCATGTAGACAGATGCAAAGAATGAATTAAACAGCTCTGCTTTCTCTCTGCTGTTCATCATTTTCTTGCCATTGTCTTCCATTAATGGACGATTGTTTCCTTGACTTTTTTTGTTGTTGAAAGGACCTTTTTTAAAATTATTTTTGACATTTGTTGCAAGTGTTAGTTCATTCTTCATATTCCTGGTTTCATCTTTGCATATTTGGGCTACATGCGAATATTCTGCCTTAGTTATGTGTCCCTCTTTCCATTTTTAATACTTATACCTATTGTCTTTCAATTTATCACAGAGATCTTTGTGCAACCATGCTGGTTTCTTCTTGGATTTCTTCTTTTCCTTTTTCAGTGGTATTGGGCTGGACTAATCATATTTTTTAGAGTTTCCCAAGTTTCTTGGGTTATTTTCCCCTTTAAGATTTTCATCCATGGAATCCTTCCAAAGCTCTCTCTACATTTGTTAAAATCAGATTTTTAAACTGGTTTGATTATGTTCTATTGCTTGTGCCTGCATTATATTGAATTCCAATATGACATGGTCACTCTCCACCAAAATTTCTGCAACTTCAACCCCATCTATTCTTTCTTCTTGGTTAGTAACCAGTATAGCTGTCCTTCTAATTCCCTCCTCTACCTTTTGGATAACAAAGTTATTAGCTAGATTGATTAGGAAGCTGTTCATCTCCCACCTGATGCAGAGTTTGTCTCTCAGTTGACATCAGAGTAGTTATGTCCCCCATTACTACCATGGTATGTTTCTTATATACATTTGTTAACTGATAAGCAAAAAGTTCATCTATTTCTTTTGCTTGGTTGGGTGGCCTGTAGTATATACCTACAACATGACCTGACCCAGAGGGAGGAGGAAGAAGTTAATGCTTTTACTATTGGGATTTGGGAGGAGGCCTGCCAGAGCTGGTTTTATTTTCATATGTGCCAATAAGGTGTATTCAATAAAGCTTTGCATTAAGAGATTGGAAAGTCTTGAAGGTGTTTGCTTGGTTGGGTTCACTAGTTGGAACCTTGACACTAAACCAGCTCTCGTTTAAAAATCTACCTGGGCAGTCCTAAGCCTCTGCATCCTGTCTGGTAGCCTCCGGAAGAGCTGCAAAGATTTGGGGGAGTGGGGCCGGTGAAGGAAGATTATACCACAGACCAAGCAGACTCTGGGACCCAAGCAATGGGACCCTGCTCAAACGAATCATTGACAGCTCACAATGAGGCTGCATTGACAGAAACCCAACACCAGACTGAAGAGGTGATATGGCAGGTCATAATGCCAAAAGAGACCAAACCCAACTTCCCTTTGATCTCCCTGGGAAAGCATCCATCCAGGTTCTGAGGTGGAAGGAAAGGAGAGCCACAGAATGGGAAGAGTCGGTGCAGTGAAGATATTTGACTGCCTGTCGCAGCCCATTAGTTGAGCAATTAAGGGAAAGGTTCCTCAGCCTAGACGTGCGGGGAGGAAAACCTGTGCAGAGAGTGGAACTGCTCCCTGGAGGGGGGTCCAGCCAGCCCACAGTGACCACTTTGGGATGTAGCTTCAGCATCGACAGGGAGCAACCACTGCACCAACAGCAGGGGCAGCTAGCCCCCAGAGGGCTGCCGCCACCCCTCAAGCTAGCCATCTCCCAGCCCAAGGAACTGCCAGACCTCTGCAAGCAGCAGTTCAGCCACAGGGAGCTGATGGACAGCCACCCCCTCAATCGGTGGCCACAGGTGCCCAGCCTTGGCCTTTCCCTTATGGAGCGAGTTGGTTGCCACCATACTGGGACACCCTGGGACCTCTGGGGCCCCTGCCAATTAGGACAATGTTCAACAGCAACCCGGACAAACTGCCATTTTTCCTGAACTAGGTATAGGCACACCTGGATCACTACAGGCCGATGTATGCTGACAATCTGGCTTACATGGATGCAATCATGGCTAGCCTGGATGGAGAAGCAGCAGAGTGGGTAGTCACTGGGCTCCATGATGCGGGAGCCCCTGAGCTGGGAGATCCTGACGCTTTCCTGAGGGAACTCAGCGCCCACTTTGAGGACAACACGCAAGCTTGGCAAGTAGAATTTGAAATCTAGGCCATCAGATGAGGGAGCTGGGTAGTGACAGAATACATTCGTGAATTCCAGAGACTGGCCAGGAGGTTGAGACACTGGCTGGAGTGACTTTTGGGGCACTATTTCAGGCATGGCCTGAATAGAGAACTGTACCACACATGCTTGCCTCTAGGACTACCAGACTGGATCCAAGACTGGTACCAGCTGGCCACAAACATGAAGTTGGACCTGATGGAATATAAGAGGCACAGAGAGGCACATCTGAAAAGAGGCCAGGGGGAATCTTCCAGTTTTGCGCAGTTAGTGCGACAGCCAAAGGGTCGCGAAAATCCACACTCTGTGGCTGATTTCTCTCTTTTTATGGACCCTAAATGGGCCCAAAGCCACTCTGGAGAGGTGGCAAGGAAGGAGGGAAGCTACGCTGATCCTGGGGAGATGGTGGTCAATCCAGACGTCTGGGGAAAGCTCTCCAAAAACTGACAGAAGAAAGGCTAGCGTCATTTGTGACTCTAGCCCAAGCTACATGAAACCAAAGCCCAAAAGCACTAAATTAAGCCTGATTGTAAACAGCGTGAGTGAACTGGGTAAGAATAGGTGTACTATCAGGTGAGGATTAAGGAAGGTGATGTGTGGAAGACAGTCTTTAACAGTCCACTAAGATGTTGCCAATTTAAAGTGATGCCTTTTGGGCTCCAGGGAGTAACTGCCACATTCATGCAATTAATTAATGAAGTGCTGCATTAGCATCTATATAAGGGGGTTCTAGTGTATCTTGATGACATACTCATCTATACCGAGACAATGGAGGAGCACATGAAGCTAGTACAGCAGGTGTTAAAGAAACTCTTGGATACCAAACTGTACACCAAATTATCCAAGTGCAAGTTTCACAGGACCAGCCTAGACTACTTGGGCTACAGGATGTCATGTGAAGGAATCGAGATGGACCCAGTGAAAGTGAAGTATATTCTAGAATGGCAAGCTCCCCAAAGCCATAAAGAGTTGCAAAGTTTCATTGGATTCGCAAATTTCTATTGCCAGTTTATTCCATCCTTTGCCAAAATCACCCTGCTGATCATGGAACTCTTAAACTCATAAACGCCAGCCAAGCCAACCATTGAATTGGACAATGGAGTGCCAAGCGGCATTGAGAAGCTTAAGAGACTGTTTGCTGCTGAGCCCATCCTAAAACACCCCAATCCTGAAGAGACATTTGTAATTCAAGCAGATGCCAGCAATGTTGTGGTGGAGGTGGTGTTGCTTCAAAAGAATGAAGAATGTCTGCAGCCATGCACTTTCACTTCCTGAAAGCTAAATGAAACTGAGAGGTGATGGGCGGTGTGGGAGAAGGAAGCCTTCACCATGCAGTGGGCCTTACTAATGTGGAGACAATTTTTAGTGGGGAGTAAGGTCCCCTTTGAAGTTTGAACTGATCACAAAAATGTAGATGCACTAAGGATGCCACACAGACTCTGCAGTGATCTCTGTTATCCCCATGAGGCAGTTGGTGGCACAGGTGATTGCCCGACAGCAGGGAAAAAGGAAAAAAAAACCCTTCCTGGTGATGCATTCACTTAGCATGGTTCGGAGCCTACTGAAGAAAATTAACATAGAGGGAAGAGTTGGCCTGAAAGGGAAACAAACTGTATGTCCCTGACAGCCTATGACTACAAGTTCTACAGAGGAGTCACAATGCTAAGTCAGCCAGATGCTTTGGATTCTTAAAAACTTTATTTGACTTGACTAAAAAACATTTCTAGTGGCCGGGGATGAAGAAGGACATAAAAAGCTATGTGAAAAACTGTGTTATGTGTATTGCCGTGAAGGAGAGGCAGGAAAGAGCCCAGGATTGCTACAGCAAGTGGCTGACCTGACCCGACTTTGGGAAGAAATAGCCATGGACTTTATAGGTGAGCTTCCAGAAAGTGGAGGGAGCACAGTGATATGGACAGTGGTGGACCTGTTCTTGAAGCAAGCCCACTTCACAGCCTGCTCCAGCCTCCCATCAGCCCAGAGGCCAGTCAAGATGTTTTTGCAACATATTTACTGACTACACGGAGTGCCCAAACACATAATCTCAGACTGAGGGGTTCAATTCATGGCAAAGTCTTGGTGTGAATTCATAAAGCTGATAGGATCCTCCCAGAGTCTCAGCTCGGCTTTTCATTTGAGTATGAATGGGCCACAAAATGAGCTAACGCAATGATGGAACAATACCTGCATTGTTATCTCAACTATCAGCAGTCTAACTGGGCAGAACTCTTGAAGTTTTCTGAGATGGCATACAATAACACAGTGCATAGTAGCACTGAGCTTATCCCTTTTAAAATAGTCAGGGGTTTGGAGTTTGTGCCAATGCCAGAATGCTCAAATGAAACCCCCTCATCAGTAGCATTGACTGAATAGATATATTCCATCAAGAGCACCTGGAGTAATGTGAAAAAAGCTCTAGTTAAGGCAATATAAAGTCAGAAGAAACAGGCAGACAAGAAACAAGCTCACCAAGAAATGTTTCATGTGGGAAATAAAATGTATCTGTCTACCAAATATCTGAAATTGAGAATCCCCTGCAAAAAACTAGGTCCCAAATACATAGGACCTTTCCTAATTGTAAAAGTAATCAACCCAGCTACGGTAGAGCTGGAACTGCCTAGAATATTGGGTAAAGTGCACCCAGTTTTTCATTGCAGCTTGCTGAAGCCAACTAGGGCATCTAGACTGAGGCCCGTCAAAAAAGAAGTGCCCCGTCTAATAATAGTGGAGGGAGAGAGGCATTACAAGATTAAATGAATTCTGGACTTTAGGGTCCATAAGGGAAGCTACAGTATCTAGTACAATGGAGGGGATACACAGTAGAGGAAGCAACATGGGTTAAGCCTCATAACATCAGAGCAGAGCAGAGCAGCTAATCAGTAGATTCCATGTGAAGTATCCACAGAAACCAGGGGTTCCCAAAATAAGGAGGTGAGGGAGAGGAAATGACTTAGTGTGTGATTATTGTTTTCCAGGTTCCTTCCAACTTTTAGAAGGGTACGCCTATCAAGTTTCGAAGCCCAGTTTTGCTGGTATGATAGACATTGTTTCTCAACTTACCAACAAGCTCATGGGGAGGGGAGAGGTTTGAAATGCAGACTTCAAAGATTAAGAAAGCAGATCATGGGAATCAAGGACAATGGCCAGGGGTCTGGCTTGAGCAAGAGATGCTCTCTCATAACAATATTTCCCAGTTTGATTGGGCAATGTGACCTGACCCAGAAGAAGGAGGAAGAAGTTAATGCTTTTACTATTGGGGTTTGGGAGGGGTTCAGCCAGAACTGGGTTACTTTCATATGTGCCGATATGGTGTACTCAATAAAGTTTTGCATTAAGAGACTGGAAAGTCTTAAAGGTGTTTGCTTGGTTGGGTCTGCTAGTCGGAATCTTGACAGATTGGTTACTCCCTCCCCCTCAATTTTAGTTTAAAGCCCTTCTAATAATTTAAGCCAGTTTTCCCCCTTGAAAATAAATAAAATAAAATTAGCCCCAACAGTTAGCTTGGTTTCCCTCTCACTTGGATTCTTTCAAACAAAAAAGAAAGTAAATCACCTCAAATTAATCTTGGAGCCAGGTTCCCCCATTTTTTGGCAGTGGGGGGAGGAGAGGTAGTCTTTCCAGTCACAGCCAATCTGAGATGCTAAAAAAAAAACCACAAATATTTAGCAGGGGGAAAAAAGAACACTGTTCAGAATACCAATCAGCAGTTTGAGGAAGGAAGTATATATAAAATAAATTAATACCAACTGCTATGATCCAATTACAGATAGGGAGGATGGGGGAGGGTGGGGGAAGTGGGATCTGTTGTTAATCAATCAACCACCTCCATTATTGGTTGGTTGGAAAATGGGATCTGTTTGGGATGAATAGCAGCAGGGGAGCCGTATGCAAGGGAAGGAAGAATGCCCTACTATCGAATCTGCCTAACACCCTGATAATGAATGTAACAGCACTCGAAAGGACGCGAACTCAGAAAAAGGAGCCGAACATCAAAGCAGGCAGCACGCTCGAAGTGCGGCAGGACCGGCTGGGGCCGGTCACGCGCAGCAGGAGACGGAAGCAGACGTTGAATGACTGTATATAAATCTTTCTCAGCATTTGCCTTTTTAACCCTGATGATGTCAAGTGCACTTGACGAAAGCTTGGTAGATTAAACTCTATACGTTTTTATAGATTTCTCTTGGTGGTCATCTTATTTTATAATGAATATTCCCAAGAGTCGTATTTTTGTTTTTATTTCTGAATATATATATATATATATATATATATATATGTAGGTCTTTAGTTATTCGGGTTTTCTCCCGCGTAGAATTAGAAGTTTCTTGGCGACATTTCGACGAAGTCACATTCGTCATCTTCAGGCTGGTGTCTTCAGCTTCGTGCTTCTGGGAGTAGTGTGTGTGATCGCTGCTGTTTCTTCCTTTTAACTGCCAGTGGGGTT
>NW_015386266.1:156179-179878 GCF_001527695.2 Protobothrops mucrosquamatus | reverse complement strand
ATATATATATATATATATATATATATATATATATATATATATATATATATATATATATATATATATATATATATATATGCCAATAATAAATAAATAAAACGAACACCAGGGTAAAATCATCAAACTATAAGAGTTTAATGCCGCTATACCAACGCCAAGCTTTCGTCAGCGTCCTGCTATCATCAGGGCTTAGACAGCCAGTCCATGGGAGAGTCTTTTATAGGTCAAACGTGGCTTGCACACGGCCCCTGGACCTTGTTACCGGTCCTGATTGCATCAGCTGCGCTCCGGTGGTGGTTTTCCCTCCGCTAGTCGTCCCTATCCTGCAAAACTTATCCATATGGCCGCCCCTACCTGGCTCATTTGCTCGCGGGCCGAGATGGGACGCGCCCCCTTTTTTCTCTCCTCAATCGTGTCCCCTGCCCCACTTGCCCATGTGGTCCTGCGTTCTTATTTCTCGCATTGGTCGGACTCACTTGGCTCGGGATACCCGTTCCCTTTCCTGAACCCCCGCTGGCTTTAGCCACCTTGCTGTCATTCCCACGGGCCTCTCCCTCTCTTTTTGCAGTCGCATTTCCCGTGCCCCCTATACCTCCTTGCACACCGCTCCTATCGTTCCTCCATTCGTCCCCTCTGGGCCGGCCAGGCTCGCCTTCCTTCTTCGCCTCCTCTTTCCCTCCATTCTCTTCATCGGCCCTCCTCTCCTCCCCCCCTTATCTGTCCCTCCTATTGGTGCCATCCTGTTTGGGTCGTATCCTCGCATGTCCCTGCCTGCCGTTCTTGATCCGGTCGCTGGCTCCCGGAGAGCCCCCTGCTTTGCACTGGCTCGGGCACAGCGGAGTCGTGGGGTGGAGTGGCCGGGCCGCCGCCACTGCTGAGGGGCGGCTCGATAGTTTCCTTTGCTCTTCCTTCGTATATAAACCGCTGGGGTGGGGTGGTCGGGATGCCACCGCTGCCGTGGGGCAACCCAGTGGTTCCCCCTTCCCCTCCTTTACGTGCGTGGCCACCTTTGTTAGTTCCCCTGCCCCCCTGCCCGCTGTTGTGCTACCCCTTCTTTCCTCACTCTCCGTATTCCCCACCTCTTCTTTCTCTCCCCCCCCCCGTTCTCCTCTTCGGCCCCTTCCCTTTTGCCCCCATGTCCATCTCCTCCATGGTTCGGGTGTGCCGGGGTTGAGGAGGAAACCTGCCATCGATTCCTTGGAGTGCCAGCAGGTGGTCCGTCGATTCCAGCGCCGCACCATGTATGCGCTCATCAATGACCAACATAGGCGCATAGACGGCTTGAAGACGTGGGCCCAAGATTGCCGGGAAAGGTGCAGTGTAGAACTGACTAACCAACATTTTCAGGCACTCGACCGGCATATCCAGCAATCCTCCAGGAGGAGAAACCAGCATACGAGGGGGATGCTCCAACGCAAGATTGACGGCCTGCATGAGTTGGACGATGTTGGCTTTATCGATAGACTGGTTTGCAACCTATCTACAAAGACGCTTACTAGACCACAGCTTGCTCTACTGCAGAGGGACGCGGGATATAATCTCACGGACGCATATGCATTGGACTTCATAGCAGCGCTGGAGCCCACGGTGCTCCGTATTAGGGGAGGGGAGGAGGCTAGGAACGCACTTAGGCAGCAGGTTGCCGGCCTGCTGGTAAACCACAAACCATACCAGACGTTGTCCAAACAGGAGATGGAGGCTCTAGAACAACTTAAGAGGGACAAATCCATCGTCGTGCTTCCAGCGGACAAAGGGAGGGCCACGGTTGTGATGGACAGGGTGACATATATGAATAAGACGCTGGAACTGCTTCAGGATAAAACAGCATATAGGGTGGTCAATAAGGATCCTATGACCACGCTCAGGAATTATACCAACAAACTGCTGGATGGCCTAAAACGGAGTAAGAGGTTGGGGGAGGATGTTTTGAGGAGGATACGTCCCAGCGATTCAGCGTTGGCCAGGTTTTATGGATTGCCTAAAATCCATAAGGCAGGCGTTCCCCTCCGCCCTATCGTGGCATTCAGGGGCACCCCCACCTCGGAATTGGCTAAGTGGCTAATTATATACATTCCTTTTACTTGTCCGAAGGGCTTACGCACAAGTAAAAGGAATGTATCCAGAGCGCAGGAGCACAGGCAGCTGGGTCCGATCACACGTTCACATAGCCGGATGCAGGCACTTGAGGGCTGCATATAAGTTCCACCCTTAACCGCCTTTTTCAACCCTGATGATGTCGGGAGTGCCCAACGAAAGCTTGGTTGCCTTGTATTTTAAATGTTTTAAATGCTTTTAATGTTTTAAATGCTTTTAAATATTTTAACCTTCTCTTGGTGGTCAATGTTATTTTTGGTTTTGAGATGAATGCACCCAAGGGTCAAATCTTTACCATTATTACCAGTCATTATATATATATATGCCAATAAATAAATAAAAACAAACACCAGGGTAAAATAATCAAACTCTAGGAGTTTAATACTACTATACCAACGCCAAGCTTTCGTCAGCGTCCTGCTGACATCATCAGGGCTTAAACGGTCAGTCTATGGGAGAGTTTTTATAGTTCAAACTTGGCCTGCACACGGCCCCTGGACCTTGTTATCGGTCCTGATTGTATCAGCTGCGCTCTGGCGGTGATCCTTCCTCCGCCGGTTGTCCCTATCCTGCAAGACTTATCTATGTGGTTGCTCTTGTCAGGCTCATTTGCCCATGGGTTGGGGGTGGACGTGGCACTCTTCTTTCCCTCTCTCCTCAGCCACATTCCCTGTCCCCCTTGCGTATGTGATTCCATGTTCCTATTCTCCGCACTGGTTGGGTCCACTTGGCTCGCTTTCTTTTCTGGGCCCCCGCTGGGTTTGGTCACCCCACTATCGCTTTCACGGGTCTTCTTCTCCCTTCCCACAGTCGCATCCCCCGCATCCCTTATACCTCTTCGCACTCTGTCTCTATCATTCTCCCATCCGGGCCAGTTGGATTCATCCTTCCTCCTCCCCTCCTTCCTTCTATTGCCAGCCTGCCTGTTTCTTCCCTGCTGTCAAAATAAAATAAATCCATAAAATTTATGACATTTCTGCTTCTCGTTTCAACCAAAGATTTTTAGGGCATATTGTTTTTGCTTTTTTGTTTGAATGTTTCTGATTGGCTACCATGAACAACAGAAAACATTGACTTGTAGTTTTTGCAATATACTTTTGTATTATCTACTAGCTGTACTCAGCCACGCGTTGCTGTGGCTCAGTCTGGTTAAATGGAAAAGAAAGAAAAGAGAAAGCGCACGTTTGTAATATGTTTAATTTCACAATGCTTGTGGGTATACAATATTTTTTGTTGTTCCATTGTCTGTGCAGATATAAAGATTGTCTGGTTTGCCGACTCTAGAACATGCAACATATAATTGTCCACGTGAGAAGCAATCCGTGTCTAGATCTAAACCGCACAATTCTAAAGATTGGCCCTGAGCAACAGATGGTGCTGTTTTTCAAAAAAGCATGTTTTTACCTGTCACAGGTGTGACATCTATATAATAGTAGGGTATATAGAAACATGTGCGTATTCGAATGCAACGTTGTGTCAAAATGTCAAAGCAATCGGTGAAGAACTTTTGGAGATTTAAGATTTTGAACAAACGAACATTTACATTTTTATTTATATAGATTTCCATCTCGCCCAAAAAATCAAAGGAAGGCTTTCTGTAACTTTTCACTAAATTAATGTTTGCATTTAGGAAGCATCTCTCTGTTTGTTACAATGCTTTAATGAATAGCATTGGAAAGATATTTTTGGTTACACAGTAAATAATATAAGTTAAGTTGCACCTGTATGGATTTGGATGATTTCTTCATAGGTATGTTTGAAATAAAAAGCAATTCACTTCGGAATTTGAATTTCTAGAACAGAAAATCCAACACTACAGTTCAGTAAATTATGTTGATTCTTCACTGTTCTTTTTTTAGAACATTGAGCTAAAAGTGGAAGTGGAGAGCCTGAAGCAAGAGCTCCAGGAGAAGCAGCAAAGTTTAGATAAAGCATGGTAAGCAAAGTATATCATGTAGATTAAAATTTTATGAACACGGGCCCTGATCAATATGAGTCACAAATGTAATATGCTACATTAAGAAGCACCAAACTTTTTCTATAAAATATCAAATCTTGCCTCTCCTCCACCTCTGTGGGCACTGAAAGTCTCAAGGCCAAGGAGTATGGCAGCCATTGAATGGCACTGCCAGCAAGGAGGCCATGGATGCCCATAATCTCACTTGCATTCTAATGTGTCCTACATGGAGGTGCCTTTTGCTTTCAACAGCTCCTATTACCACAACTGGGAGAAGAATTTCCATTGCTAAGCAAGGCAGTTGTTAATTGAATCATGCCTCATTTTATGACCTTTTTTGCTATGGTTGTTAAATCACTGCAGTTAAGTGGATTATGCAGTTATTAAGCAAATCCAGCTTCCTCCATTGATATTGCTTGTCGGAAGCTGGCTGGGAAAGTTGCAGATGGCAATCACATGACTCCAGGATACTGCAACCATTGTAAATATTCAAGTGCCTGAATTTTGATTACAGGACCATGAGAAAGTGTGAGGACCAATCATAAGTAACTTTTTTCAGTGTCGTAAAATGAATGATTGTAAGTCGAAAACTATCTGTATTCATACTATTAAAACAGTGATTATATGGTGTATTTGATTCCCTTGTTAAAAACAGTTCCATTGTCTACTAGTCTGCTTCTACATCCGATTCAATACTGAATATGACCATATTCTCTTCCCGTGTGCCTGCAAATCATTGTATAACTGATTGTTCATTAGGTATAAACACTAAAAAGCAAGAAGAATTCTTACTTTCAAAATAATTGGAAATAATAGTTGGTGCTTATTTTTGCCTCCTGTCTTGGCTTCTAGAAAAATGAGAGAACTGTTCTTTTTAAAATGGAGTCTGGGAAACCTGGGATAATGGTTTAGCTGGGGAGTCCATTTACTTGCTTGCCGCACTCTTATGAATGCTTATATTGAGTCCTGGGGGGGGGTCCTAAGGAGAAAGCAATTCCTGCAAAGGAAACAAAAGTACAGGTTAGGAATCCCCCTTGGACTTCTGAGGATGCCTGTCCTAGAACTTTTGTATTAATCTGTCTGCCTTCACATTGGTATATTTCACCCAGGCAGCTTCTGACAAGGGGTAACCTTTCCATTGCATTAAATATTGTAATTTTCCCTTATATGATCTAGAGCCAATGATGCATTTTATCTCATAGTGAGTTTCCCCCTCTACTAAAGTGGGACCAGATGGTTTCTTAGGGATTGGCCTCAAGGATGACTCTGTGAATGGTTTTAACAAGCTGCAATGGAAAATGGGGTGGACCTTCCCTAATAGCCTTGGGAGCTTTAACTGAACTGTGACAAGATTTATAATTCTGACTATAGGGAAAGGAATGAGAAACTGTGGTCCCAATTTCATGCTTGGTAATTTTAGTCTTAAATATTTAGTAGAGAGGTAAACCTTCTCCCACATGTGAAATGGCTTCTGGGAAGACTGCTTCTTATCGGTTGTGTTCTTTATACTGTACATTTTAGCAATTTAGGATAAAGCTTTTTTTATGTTCGCTCGAACATTTTGCAAAGAGGTCACCCACTGATCTAGAGTCTGCGAAGTAGGAGGTTCCTGGAGATATTCGGGCATAGGAACAAACTCCCGAACAGTAGCTATCTTAAATGGAGTAAGCCCAGTGCTACTGTGAACTTTATTATTGTATGCTACTTCAGCGAAAGGCAGGAGTCCGCCCAATTAGTCTGTTGGTAATTAACATAGCATCTGAGGTATTGTTCTACCATTGCATTCGCAAGTTCAGCCGATCCATTCATACTCATATGAAAAGCAGATGAAAGTCCCTGGATGGACCCAATCAGTTTTACAAACTCCCTCCAGAATTTTGCAGTAAATTGAACCCGTGTATGATATAATCCTTTTCAGGGCATCCGTGGAGTCAATAGATGTGTTTTAAAAATAACCAAGCCAGTTTCTGGCCAGATGGAAGTCCCAAACAAGCGATGAAATGCACTTGCTTTGCAAAAAGGTCAATGACAGTCCAGATTAATGTGCTTCCCCTACTTTCAGGCAACTCAACAATAAAATCCATGGCTATCTCCTCGCAGGGTTGGGAAGGATCTGCCACCTGCTGCAACAGATCAGGAGGTTCACCAGGGCATTTTTTCATAGCTACACAGGTGGCATAGCTTTTTACATAACTTTCAATGTCTTTTTTCATTCCTGGCCACCAAAACTGCCACCGCACCAAATGTAAAGTTTTTAGGAGGGCTTGAATTCTGAGGGACATCGGAAGGTACAGTTTAGATCTCTTCCAGGCTAGTTATCCCAATAGGTTAATAGTGATCTATTGCTGCTGAACCAGGGGTCCATTCTTAGTTCCTCTTTGAGTTTTTGTGTTAGATGGCTCTCGGGCTCATCAGATTTCCTCTGTGATTGACCCTCGTGGTTACTTGAGAAGCTGACTGTGGAATAGATAATTTCTTCCTGGGGACTTTTATATTGGGGCATTCTAGATAATATATCCACCAGAAAGTTCTCTCCCCCCCCCGGAGGTATTTGAGAGTGAAATTAAAATGGTTAAAATACTGTGCCCACCAAATTTGTTTAGGGGACAACTTTCGAGGGGTTTTTAGTGCCTCTACATTTTTATGATTAGTCCACACTTCAAAAGGCACTTTGCTCCCTTCCAAGAAATGGCACCAAGTTAGGAGTGCCCATCTTACTGCAAAAGCCTCCTTCTCCAAAATAGCCCACCGCCTCTCCGTGTTTGAAGGTTTCCTTGAGGTATAGGCACAGAGTTGTAGATCACCCTTAAGATTTCTCTATAGGAGAACAGTGCCCACTGCAACATCACTTGCATTGGCTTGGATGATGAATTGTTCCTCAGGATCAAAACTGGTTCTTCTGCGAACAGTCTTTTCAATTGCTCAAAAGCACCCATGCCAGAGGCGGCACTCAGAGCCCTCTCTGTGGGCACACGCGCCATCGCCCCAGTCCTATGCCTTCAGCTGGGTTTTATAAAACTTTTTCGCTTTAGGCCTCCGCCGCCGTGTGCAAAAAAAAAGGTTCAATCAATCAATTTCAACTTCTCACGGGAAAAAAAATCTCACAAAGTTGGAATTGATTGATTGAACTTTTTAGTCCCACCCAGTCTGCCGTTACCATCAAAGCCACACCCACCCAATGGGCCACACCCACCCAATGAGCCACACCTACCCAATGGGCCATGCCACCTGGTACCCGACAATACATAAGTGGGTTTTGGGTTGCAGTTTGGGCACTCGGTCTCTAAAAGGTTTGCCATCACTGCCATAGTCCATTGCAATGGCTGACAAGATCAGGACTTCCCCCCTCCTTTTTTAGTCTTCAATAGTTCAGTAATTGGCATAGCTATTTTTGCAAAGCAGGGGATGAACTGCCAATAAAAAGTTGTGAACCTCAAAAAACTTTGAAGCTGCTTACGGGTCCATGGGGGCTGCCATTCTAGCACTGCAGGGTCCATCTCTATTCTTTCACTAGAGATTCGGTATCCCAGGTAATCGAGGCATGTTTGGTGAAATTTGCATTTAGACAGCTTAGCATAAAGACTAGCTTTCAGCAGCTTCTTGAGAACCTCGCAAACTAATTTGGCGTGCTCCTCCATGGTCTCAGTGTAGATAAGGATATCGTTGAGGTAAATTAAAACTCCCTTGTATAGGTGATCAGGTAGCACTTGGTTAATCAACTGCATAAACATGGCAAGAGCTCTCTGGAGACCAAACATCACCTTGAACTCAAAACTACCCCAGGGGCAATTGGGTGTCATAGAGTACATCTCTAGGTGCAATGGCTCTGTTAGGTGCATTGCAGGGGAACCTCCAATAAAAGACCCATCTGCCTGTTCAAATTTCATGGCCAGAGGCAATAATTTACCATGAATGCCCAGCTTAAGCACTGTGGGGAGGTTGATTAGGCATCTAGTGCAACCTGAGTCTATCAAAACGTTTAAGTCTGTTTGGGTCCCTGGTTTTGGCACTATAATTTTGGTGGGAATAGTGAAGGGTGGGATGGCTCGACTTGCCATCAGATCATCTTTGCCCTCCTCATCGCTGTCATAAGGTGCCGGCACTGGCTGGCATTCCAGTGGAACTCTTGCTTTCCCCTGTGATGGAGAGGAGATTTGGATGGCTTGCTCCTGCTGGGCCCAATTAGATTTCTCTCATCCTGCTCGTGGTGGTTTTCTTGGCTTAGTGGTCAAAGCAGGTGTAGTTTTGACTTGAGGGGCCGAAGCTAGGCACTCAGTGTCGTGATGACCCTGCTGCCCACATCTAAAACACTTGATAAGGACTCCGGCAGGTGCTTGGAGTGCTCAGAGAGGTAGCCTGAGGCTGTCGATCAAATAGGCATTTCTCAGCTTTGGTTTGGTGGTAGCTGGCTTCTTGGTTTAATCTAACTCGATATCCAAAGCTGCTTTCATACTATACCAATTTTGTAGTTGATTTGGAATCCCTCAGTAGATGCATGTTTGGAGTAGGTCATGGTCCAGCCCCTTCTTGAAATAGTGGATGAGCGATTGTTCTGACCACTATCCTAACCAACCAGCAACCTTCTGGAACTCCCAAACATATTCTCTTGCTGGGTGTCCTCACTACTTTAAATGGTCAATCTCTTTTTCTGCCTGCAGTGCCTGGGACTCATCCTCAAATCTTGCTCTCAATTGCTCCATGAATAGGTTCACATCTAGCAATTCCAGAGCCCCCTCATCATGAAGGTTGGTCACCCACTCAGCTGCTTCCCCTTTTAAATTTGTTGTCACTGCATTCACCATTGCAGCATTGTCAGGGTAGGCATAAACATAGCAATCAAAGTGGACTCACACTTGATTTAGGAAGAAAGATAACTTTTCAGGGTCCCCATCAAACATGGGTTTAATAGGAGGTGGCTCCATAGGTTGGGGTGCCAAATACCAAGGTTGCTGGGCAGCCTGCTGATCCTGCGGTCATGGCCGTATCACCCTCTGGAATCCTCTCTCCTGGACCCCTGGGTTTGCAGCCCAAGGCGGCTGCAGGGGGCTCAGTTAGGATCAGGGGCTTGACACCACTGCCGATGGAGGAGCAGGTGATGCAGCGCAGGCTCCAGCAATGGGACTGGAACTCCAGTGAGTGGGTGGAAGTGACGGCTATGTCCTTGCCTTACTCCCCATTGAGCACTCGCACTGTGTAGCAGGAACTACTTCTTTGACTTCCAGCCAGTCAAACTTTTTAAACTGTGGACCGCTAGCTGGTACTTACACTCTGCAGATTCATTCCAACTGGTTGACCCCTTCACCTTCTTTTGTGAGGCAGATGAAGGACCATGCAGTGGAATCAATAAAAGCTCATCTTCAGCAGTCTTGGGGGTGCTTTTGCGCTGAGGGGCTATCTCTGCCCGATAGAGGTCTGCCAGGATCGTGACTCCCTCCTGCAGTACCAACTTCCCAGGTTGGATTATCCGGTTCTTCGGCTGAGCCCCTGTCATCAGCACTTCCTCAGTGATCTGAGCAGCTGCTTGCACTCCGATGGCCGAATCCCAGTGGCAGATTCATCCTTCTTCTTCTTCATTGCAGATTCTTCATTGAATCTTTGCTGGTCTCCCAAAAGTGGTGGGTAGGTGGCCGGGGCTCAGCATCCCAGGGAAAAAAAGTTTTGTGTGAGACTTCGTTTAATACCATGGTTCCGCTGCTAAGACCAACAAAATCAGAACTCTGAGGCTAGAGGTTTCCTCAAAGAACATATTTATTGATTACAAAATATCAGCACAGTCAAAAGTGAAACCAAGTCTGAAATTCCCTCTAAAGAGTTACATTACTACAAAGTCAAACTTCTCACCCCAAGCTATGCAATCGGCTACATTCCCCAATAGAATAATTTGGCGGGCTTTCTAACAAAATGCCTAACCTTCTAAGCTAACTGATAGAATGACCATGGTTTCCATGGGACTCAGAATTGTTTAGACTAGCAAAGACACTCCACACCCCTGCCTTTCTTGTGGCAACCTAGAATGAGCAAGGTGGATTCGGCCAGGTTTGTTGTAGAGTTGACACACATTCTGTACCCTAAACCAGTGGTCCCCAACCTTTGCGGTTTGGCAATAGTCATTCTATAATTAAAGGTTTACTGTCACATAAAGATAAATCATATCCTTCCATTGTGCTTATCTCCAAACCATCACAGATCCAGATTAAATATGCATTTAGCATTGCGGTTTTAAAGGAATATTTTCCCTTTTCTGCTGACAGAAGCCTTGCCATATGAAAAATCTGTAATGCCTGGTGAACAATTTTGGTAATAGTATGATTACTACATTACTTACTATTTACATTACATTAATACAGTGGTGTATTTCCTGCACACATCAGCTAACTGATTAGCTAAGGGTTCATCTATGTCCTTCAGTTGGTTGGATGGCCTGTAATAGGTAGTCCTCAAGGTATGAGGACTCCTCAAGGTATGAGGCCTGTAATAGGTAGTCCTCAAGGTATGAACCTAATGGAGCCTGGCTATTAGGCTCGTAAGTCCAAAAATTTATCAAATGAATCAGACTCAGTTTTACACATTTTTAAAATCAAATTCATTAATTAAATTATATGGGTTGTTAAATGAACGAAGATCTGACTTACTATTTCCTCTGATAGCTGCCAAGTTAACTGAACTGGGAGGATTTCCCACCAGCTGCCCATCAGCTGTTTCCAGTGCCAGGCTCAGGAACTAAACTACCTCCAAGCAGGGCTTACAGCCATTGCAGTTATATTTTAAAAAAAAGAAACTGTTGCTAGCCAGCTCAGTTGTGTGTGTGTGTGTTTGTTGCTTTAAAATAGTCTCCAGCCAGGCACCCAGAGGGAGATGGGGGAGGAATTTGCAGAACTCTCAGCTTGCAATAGTAACAGAGATGGAAGAGACCTTGAGGTCATCTAGTCTAACCCACTGCTCTCATAAGAGAGTATTTCTGATAAATGCCTACCCAGTTTCTTCTTAAAAGGTTCCAGTGATGGGGCACCCACAACTTCTGGAGGCAATTTAAATTGAAAACCTACAAACTACAGTAATATATGCTAATATCCAAAATAAAAGCTCAATACTTTGCAAACACAATGGTTTACAAAGTACAGTACTTAAAAAATAGAGCAGTTCCCAAAGTGCTTGCAAATTGTTTGCTTGCAAACACTATAGCAGGGGTGTCAAACTGCTAGCCCACAGGCCGGTTGCATCATATGGATGCCATGCCCACCCCAGCTCCAGCAATACATCACATGATGTGGCGAGTTTGACATCCGTGCAGTATAGAGTAACAATTTTTTTTTAATACTTAGAATTGTTTTCCTCCTGGCAGATGCTGAAGGATAAAGTTAAAACGATTGAAATATTGAGTCCATTGGACCTGCTTGGGGGACAGTTTTTTGGGTGTCTTGAGACCCTCCAAATTCTTGTGATCCATCCACACCTTGAAAGGGATCTTGCTATCCTCCAGAAACTGCCTCCCGGTAAACAACATCCAACGGACCGCATGGTCTAGAAATCCAAAATTCTCACAATGACATTCCTTTTTTTTTCTTTGGGGATATCTAAGCTACTTTATTTCTTATCACTGGAACACTTAGACGGAGAATAACAGTTGAAAAAGACCTTGTAGGTCAGCAGTTCCCAACCTTTTCTATACCCCACACCCTTATACCCTGCTTCTGATATATTCTCGCACCCCCTGACAAAATTTCAAAATAACAACAACAAATTGTGTATATACACTATAATTTTGAAATTTCTAAACGCACGTTTTTGTCCCCCCCCCCCCGGAATATCGTCTCGCATCCCCAGTTGGGAACTCCTGTTGTAGGTCTTCTAGTCCAACCCCTGCTCAAGCAGGAAACCCAATATCATTTCTGACAAGTGGCCATCCAGTCTCTTCTTGAAAGCCTCCAGTGGTGAAGGCAAACTATTCCATTGATTGATTGTTCTCACTGTCAGAAAAATTCTCCATATTTCTAGGTTAAATCTCTCCTTGATCAGTTTCCATCCATTGTTCCTTTTCTGGCCTTCAGGTGCTTTGGAAAATAGGTTGTCCCCCTCTTCTCTGTGGCAGCCCCTCAAATATTGGAACACTGCTCCTGGTCCTTCTCTTCACTAGACTAGCCATGCCCAGTTCTTGCAACTGTTCTTCATATGTTTTAGCCTCCAGGCCCCTAATCATCTTTGCTGCTCTTCTCTGCACTCTTTCTAGAGTCTCAACATCTTTTTTATAGTGCAGGCAAGACCAAATCAGAAAAACAAAACACTTAAGATTTACATTTCCTTTTGCCCTTAGGACCAGTCATGAACCCAGACACCACAAAGGAAAAACTCATGACAATTAAAATATTATCTCCAGTCTAAAGAACATAGAAGGGACACTGTCATGTTCCAGCTGAAAAGCCCAACCAAGCAAAACACTAGAGACATGATGAGCTCCTATGTTAACTTTATTAGGCATAAACAATCCGGCAAGTTTGAAGTAAAGCTAACTCTGAAACTATGGCGGAAACAGATAATTAAAAGAGCAAAACTTTCCCTCCCCTCTCTGACAGTTCAGGTCACATTGTCCAATAAATCTTCCAGCAATTGTTATGAAAAGAAACTTCAGTCCATCAAAACATTCTCTCAATGGGCTCTCATGCTGATAGGGAGCACCTGTGAATCCCAAACTCTTCCATTCTCCCCCACCCACCATAACTGTTGGCAAGCTAACAGCTCTAATGGTGTGTGCAACAGCGGTCCTAAAGACAGTAGTGTTCATAGCTTGATAGGCTGGCTCCCTACAAGAAAAAGGGCACCTGGAAAACAAAAGGAATACACATTATTGCCTGTTAGTTCCCCCTCATGTTGGTCCCAGTTTCCAGGGGTATTTAATGTGGAATTGCTTCACCAAATAATCTGCTTGTACGTGCTGGGCTTTTACCCATCTAGCTTCTGACATCGGGTAAACCATCCCCCCCATTGGATTAAGTACTGCAATTTTCCCTTGTGGATTCTAGAATCAAGGATCTGCTTAATCTCATAGTGCATTTTCTTCTCTACCACTATTGGGACTGGGGCTGCTTCCCTACTGACCTCATTGTGGATCCCCTGTGTGGTTTCAGTACACTGCAATGGAATACTGGATGAACTTTACCTAATAGCCTTGGTAGTTTTAATTCTACTGTCACTGGATTTATGATCTTTACAATAGGGAAATGACCGACGAACTTTGCCCCTAGCTTCTTGCAACTTTGCTTCAACTTAAGATACTTAGTAGACATATACACTTTATCCCCTACATGGAATGTATCCTGCGGAGCTCGCTTTCTATCCACTTGACTTTTCTGGCTTTCGGCTGCCTTATTCAAAGCCTTCTTTGCATCACTCCAAATCCTCTGAAAGGAACCCACCCAGTCACTTAGGGTGGTAGAGGATGGGGGTTCCTGTGGGTACTCTGGAATGGGCACAAACTCTACTCCTGTGGGTAACTTAAATGGAGTGAAACCAGTACTGCTGTGCACTGCGTTGTTATACGCCACTTCTGCAAATGGCAAGAACTCTAACCAGTTTGTTTGCTGGTAGTTCACATAGCAATGCAGGTACTGTTATAGCATTAGCTCATTCTGCAGATCCATTCATACTCAGATGAAAAGCAGAACTGAGCCCCTGGGAAGACCCAATCATCTTTACAAACTCCCTCTAAAACCTAGCAGTAAATTGGATCCCCTGATTTGAAATGATGCACTAAGGTGCCCCATGTAACCGGTTTATGTGTTGCAAAAAATATCTATGCTAGCCTCTGGGCTGAGTGTAGTCCAGCACATGCAATGAAGTGGCTTGCTTCCACTATAAAGTCCATGGCTATCTCTTCCCAGGGTCTGATTTAGTCAGCTACCTGCTGTAACAGTCCTGGACTCTTCCCTGGTAGTCTTTTGCTGGCCACCCAGACAGCACAGCTGCCCACATAGTTCTCAATGTCTTTCTTCATCTTTGGCCACCAGAACTGACAATTCGTGAGATGCAGCGTCTTTAGGAACCCAAAGTGGCCTGCCTGCTTGTCATTGTGGCTGCGTTGCAGGACTTGCAGTCACAGGCTGTCTGGGACATACAATTTGTCCCCTTTCCATGCCAACCCCTCCCTCATGGTCAATTCTTTCTGATGAGCTACAAAACATACATTGGTTTGCAGCTCTTGCTTCAGTTGTTGTACAAATGGATAGGTGGGGGGGTGAGCTTATCTTTTTCTCCTGCCGTCTAGTTGTGCTTGTGCTGCTTGCTGTCTATTGGGAACAACAGAACTCACCATCTCCTTCCGGGTGCTTTTGTATTGGGGCATGCAGGACAGAGCATCAGCTAGGAAGTTCTTCCCCCCTGGGATGTATTTTAATTCAAAATCAAACCTTTTGAAATACTATGCCCATGTGACTTGCTTAGGAGAAAGTTTATGGGGGTTTTCAGGGCTTCTAAGTTTTTATGTTCAGTCTACACTTCAAAGGGGGCTTTGCTTCACTCTAGGAACTGCCTCCAAGTTAGTAGCACCCACTGCACCACAAAAGCCTATTTCTCCCAGACTGCTCACCTCCATTCTGTCTCATTTAGTTGCGAGATATGTACATGCACATGTAAGTTCCCCTCTCCATTGTGCTTGAGGACGGTTCCCACAGCCACATTGCTGGCATCTGCCATGATCACAAAAAGGCTCTTCAAGGTTTGGGTGTTTTAGCATGGGTTCAGCAGCAAATAGCCCCTTGAGCTTTTTGAATGCTGCTTGGCACTCCAGAGTCTAGTTCAAGGGCTGATACAGCCGGGGCTTCTCCCCACCTTTCCCTATTTTCAACAGCCCAGGATTGATAAATCAATTGTGGCAAAAGAGGGGATGAATTGCTGGTAAAAGTTTGCAAATCCCAGGAATCTGCTATTGCTTTTGGGTGCAAGGGGCTTGCCTTTCCAAGATGGACTTCACCTTCCCCGGGTCCATCTCTATCCCCTCACATGACACACGGTAGCCTAAATAGTCCAATATAGATTTGTGAAACTCATATTTTGACAGTTTAGCATACAGTTTAGCATCCAATAGTTTTTTCAGTAACTGTTGTACGAATTTCATGTGCTCACCCATGGTTTCCATGTAAATGAGGATGTCATCAAGATACACTAAGACCCCCTTGTACAGATGCTCATGCAGCACCTCATTTATGAGTTATATGAATACTGCAGGGGCTCCCTGTAGCCCAAATGGCATAACTTTGAATTGGTAGCTACCAAGGGGGCAGTTGAAGACTGTCTTCTACTTGTCACCTTCCTTAATCCTTACTTGGTAGTATGCCTCCCTCAGGTCTAATTTCATGAGGTTCTTTCCTTTAGCCAAATGGCCCAGCATATCCTTCATAAGAAGGAGGGGATAAATGTTCTCCATGCACACACCATTAAACCCACGGAAATCAACACATAATCTCACTTGGCTAACCAAGCCAGGCCCAGGATCATGTCCTCTGCCATCTTTGGGGCAACCATAAAACAAATAGTCTCTTGGTGGTCTCCCACCTCTAGCTGCCCCAGCTCCATCAGATGGGAAGCAGCCTTGCCTCCTATCAGCCATCAACCTGTTCAATCTTCACAGGTCTTTTGAGCTTCCTCTGCACTGCAGCTTGACTAATTAGGCAACGGGAGCAGCCAGAGTCTATGAGGGCCTTAACCATCCCCCTCGCCCCTCGCGGGATGCCTTGATGTCTACCCTAACTTCAAGGTGGTTGACAGGTCCACTCACCATCAGGTCATCTTCTCCCTCACTCTCACTGTCATAAATGGTCATCGGTGGCCCCTTTTCAGTCAGAGTTCCATCACCTCCATGGTCTAGAGGGGAAGACCTAAATGACCTGGGTTGCTGCTTGTGACTTCTCCTTCCCCTTCTCCAGCAACTTCTTTGGCTTCAAAGGAGTCAATACCACGGAAGCCATTCGATGGTAGGTGCCGGGCACATCGCTGCCCTGTGTCCCTCTTGGCCACAGCGGAAACACCTGATGGGAACATGGTCGGATGGCCCTGTAAGCACCAGGGATGCTGCAGCTGGCCATCTTCTCCCCAACGTGCTCTTCTCTTGGCTTTTCTTTGCCTGTGGTCCAAAGCTCCCACTGTCTTTGTACACCTCCAGGTATAGCTTCATGGTAGTAACCAACTGGTACTAGTCACTAAGCTGATTTGGGATCCCTTGGGCTAGGGCTAGGCACATGTGGAAATAGGTTGCAGCTCAGTCCCTATTGGGTCAAGAGCTGCTCTGGCCAATGCCTCAGCCTCCCTGCGATTCTCCTGAAATCTCTAAATGTATTTGGTCACCAGTCTACTCCCCTGATTGACCTTCTGAACCTCTACCTCTGCCTGCTGGGTCTGTACAGGGTCCCCTGTACAGAGGAATGTGTCTGGGTCTGCTAGTTCAAGGTAGCCTTTGTCATGGAGAATTGTCACCCATTCCTCTGCCTCCCCTTCAGGGTTGCCCACCACAACATCCACCTGGGTCTCATCATCAGGGTAGTCTTCTCCATGTCGGTTGAGGTGGGTCCAGACTTGATTGAAGAAGAACCCCAGCTTCTTGGAGTTTCTTTTTTTTTTTTTTTTAATTTTTATTAATTTTTTCAAATAAACATATGAACAAATAATACAAATATGGTGCATTTCATTAGAAAAACAAACACATAAAAAGCCTACTCATTAGGTATTCAGAAATAATCGGCGGTCCCCCCCCCTGCATCCACACTCCCTCCACCTTCCTACCTACTTCCCTCTTCCTTCCTCCCCCTCTTGACCACTACCTCTCCTCTTTCCTCCTTCCCAACTATCCTACACATCCCATCACCTTCTTTTCCACCACCTCGGATGCAGTTTAGGGGTACTAGCCGATCATCTCCTCTTTTTAAAGACAAACATTTACATTACATTTATAAATACACCAAATTTTTTTATAATTCTACCCCTTCATCCCCTTCCCCCCTCCCCCTCCGGACTTCCCAGAACTGAGTACAGGGATAAATACATAACATCCCAAGTCTAAATTAAGCTATCCATTCATAATACAAACAAAATTAACATACTTTAACTCTAACATACAATAATAAACTTAAATATAATATATATATATAAATTATATTAAATATATAAAAAAAATAGAAAAAAAATTTATTCAAAAGCTATATGATAATTAATCACTTCATACTTTCTCTTCATTTAATCTATCCATCTTCTCCACATCGAAATAAATTTTTCTTGAGATTGATCCTTCAAGTATGCGGAAATTTTTGCCATTTCTGCAAAATATGACACCTTCAATCTCCAATCATCCATAGTCGGTAATATCTCTTTCTTCCAGTTTTGAGCAATCAATAATCTTGCTGCTGTTTTTTTTTTTTAAATAAAGTTTTATTAATTTTTGTAATTAAACAACAAATACCAATATGATGCATTTACATATACAAGCAATAAAAAATAATCCAGATCAATACATTTTCGGAGACGCTCAGCGGTCCCCGCCTTGCCTCCACCCTCATTCACTTTCCTGTCCTTCCTCCCTCTAATCCCACAACCTCTCCACCTTCCTCTTTTCCACCTAACTACATCCCCTCTCCTTCTTAACCGCCTCTTCGAGTGCAGTTTGGGGTGCCAGCCGAGCATCTCCTTTTTTCAATACAATTATTATTCACCTATAACATATATATACATAAATTTTTATAATTTTAATCCCCTAATCCCCTTCCCCCCTCCCCCCCTGACTTCCCAGAGCTGAGTACAGGATTAAACATATAATAATCCAAGTTTAACCCAAACAACCCAACCATAATATAAACAAGTATAAACTTACTTTAACTCTAACATACAATCACCTTAACTATGAACTATATATTTAAATTATATATAAAAATATTTATAAGTAACCATAACTAATCAAAAGCTATATGGTAATTGTTCATTTCATATTTTCTCTGAATATAATCTATCCATCTTCTCCATACCAGAATAAATTTCTCTTGATATTGATCCTTCAGGTATGCGGATATTTTTGCCATTTCTGCAAAATATGAAACTTTCTGTCTCCAATCATCCATATTCGGTAATGTCTCCTTTTTCCAATTTTGAGCAATCAATGTCCTTGCTGCTGTTATACAGTACAACATCAAATTCACTTCTTTTGAGTCCAGATTGTCCATAATGCCCAATAGAAATAATTGCGGTGTAAATTTTATCTTCTTCTTAAAAATCTGTTGAAGATTCCACCAAATCTTAATCCAAAAAGCTTTAACATCCCTACATGACCACCAAATATGATAATAAGTTGCATCCAAATTACCACATCTCCAACATTTTGGTTGCAAGTTCGGATACATGCAAGACAATTTTTGTAAGTCCTTATAAACAATTCCCTCTAGTTTAACTCCCCTTGTAATTCCTTGTATTGCATATTCCGGAATAGCCCACATTGGGATTTTAAAACTTAACTTATAATAATACTTTTTCCAAACTCTCAAAAGTGCAGTTCTCAAAATATGAGACCTAAAAACATGATCATCTTTCTTATCAAAAAATAGATAAGCATGCCATCCATAAATTAAATCCCAACCTTCAAGAATCAATATATCTCTATTAGTTAAATTAATCCAATCACTAATCCAAGTTAAAACCACCGCATCATAATATAATTTTAAATTTGGGGCTTTAAGTCCCCCTCTTTCTCTTGCATCTTGCAAAATTTTAAATTTAACCCTCGGTTTTTTTCCCTGCCAAATAAACCTATTGACACCTCTTTGCCACTCTTCCAAATTTAAATTCTTTTTTAAAATAGGTATCATCTGAAACAAAAAAAGAAATTTAGGAAGAACATTCATTTTAACCACTGAAATTCTCCCCAATAATATACCCAAAGTTATTCCTTTTATGCTCGATGATTCGCGAACCTGAATTAGTAAAATCTCCAAAGTCAATATAAACAATAAAGGTGATAATGGGCATCCTTGCCTCGTACCTTTCTCAATTTTAATTAAGTCTGTCAATCCTCCATTTACTACCACTTGCACTGATTGTTGTTGATAAATAGCCTTTAACACTGATAGAAATCTGTCACCAAAATTCATTTTATCCACCATTCGTAATAAAAATTGCCAGTCCAGCTTGTCAAAGGCCTTTTCAGCATCCAGGAAGATAAGAGCCGCCGGGATTTGATTATTTTTATCCAGATATTCCAACAAATTTACAATTTGTCTGACATTATTCTTCATATATCTACCATTTATAAATCCAGACTGATCCACATGAATAATCCGTTTCAATACTTGCATTAGTCTATTAACCAGGATTTTTGCAAAAATCTTATAATCCGTATTCAATAAGGATATTGGCCTATAATTTTTAGGCTGAGTCAAATCTTGATCCTCTTTTGGTATAAGTGAAATGAATGCACACCTCCAAGATGGTGGTACTTCTTCTCCTAACAAAATACTGTTAAAAAGACATCTCAAGGGTTCTAACATTTCTTCAGACAACATTTTATAATAAATTGCCGTTAGTCCATCTGTAACAGGGGCCTTACCAACCTTCAATTGTTTAATTGCCTCTATGATCTCATCCAGCACAATCGGACAATTCATCATTCCTTTTTGATCATCTGAAAGTCTAGGAAAATTTACTTGTTGGAGATAACTATCTATTTCAGAAGTTTGTATATTCTCAGAGGCATATAATTTTGAAAAGTATTCTGAAAAAGCCTTTTTAATCAAATCTTGCTGGAAAACCTCTTTATCTTTGTAATTTATTTTCTCAATAATTCTTTGTTTTTGTTTCTTTCGTAATTGATAAGCTAACCACCTTCCAGGTTTGTCTGCATTACAGAATGTATTATGTTTCATATATCTCAGGTTAACTGCCATTTGATCGGCCAATAACATGTTAAATTGTTCTTTCAGCATTGCAATAGATACCTTTAAGTTATTATCCATTGGATTTAAGGAGAAAGCTCTCTCTTTTATTTTTATCTCTTGTTCCAGATCCCTATGTCTTTGTAACTGCTTTCGCCTATGAGCAGTATTCATTGAAATTAAAGCACCTCTCATGAATGCTTTGCTTGCATCCTATACCATTGATATATAAGTGCCTTTATTCATATTCAACATAAAAAAGTCTTTTAAGTGATCTTTAAGTTTCTGTACATTAGTTTCATATTTTAATAAATTCTCATTTAATCTCCAAGTCCTTTTACTTCCACCATCAATTAAAAATTCCATCCATACAGGACTATGATCTGATAAGATCATAGGAAAAATCTTCACTTTTTTAACCTTAGGGATTAAGTCACTAGTAATCAAAATAAAATCAATTCTAGAATGAGCTTGATGTCTATCTGAAAAAAAAGTAAAATCACTTTCTCCGATATTCCAATCTCGCCATATATCTTTTAACTCCAAATCCTCTTGCAGTGCAAAAAAACTTTTAGGCAATTTAGTTTGGGTTGAAGCTTTAGAAAAAGTCTTTTTATCTTTGTTAGGGTCTATTACACCATTCCAATTTCCCATCATAATAACAGATTTATAATCCAGTTGAGTTATCTTTTGATGTAGAAGACTGTAAAATTGTTTCTGCTGCTGATATTGGTTAGGTGCATATATGCCAACAATAAGACATTTTTCCCATTCAATAAAAGTTCAATAAACACAAATCTTCCTTCTGTATCAAAGTCTATTAACTTTGGCAATAATTCTTTCTTAACATAAAAAAACTATACCTGCTTTTTTCTTTGGTGCAGGGGCAATAAAATGTAGACCCAATTTAGAGTTAATCAAATACTTTTGATCTTTTGATGTAATATGCATTTCTTGCAAACATATAATATCATTTTTATATTGTTTCAAATAATGAAATATTTTCTTCCTTTTTTGTGGTGAATTCAATCCATTAACATTTAAAGTCATTAACCTAGCCATCTTTTGGCTTTTGGAGCTTCTGGAGCATTCCTTGCAGGTCTGCCATGACAGATCTTTTGGATCTAGCCCCTCCCACTGGCTCTGAAATAAACGAATATGTTTGAGGCATAGATTCTTTTTGTTGTTCTCTTTCCCTTCGTTTATAAGCTGCACGTGTCATTGTCTACTCTTTTGAATCATCTTTTACCTCCATTAGTTGTTGACTCTGACAATCTCCTGCAGATAACGATGTAGCTCCAGGCAATTCTACAATCACTTGTTCCACTACTTCTTCCGTTCTTTTAGTTGGTGATGTAGGAGGTGAATCAGCTTTCAGAACCGTTAAATAAAAATCTTTAGCCTTCTGAACTGTATCAAGTTTGTAACGATTCCCAGCATAATTCAAAGCTATTCCAACAGGTATCTCCCATCTAAAAGGCAGTTGTTGCTTCTTTAACTCCTGGGCCAAAAAGGCAAATTCCTTTCCTTTTTTTAGGATTTTTGAAGGTATTTCTTTCAAAAGTATAACATCTTGAGCAGCAATCTGAAATCTCTGCTGACAAAAAGCTTGTATAATATCATTTTGGTGTGTTTTTCTGGAAAAGTAGACAACAACATCTCTAGGCAATTTTCTCTGACGTGCTACCCATGAGTTTACTCTATATGCTTTTTCAATTTCTCCATATATAATTTCAGGATCGCAGTCAAAAACCAAGGCTAGGGCAGCTGCTACCTCCTCTCTCAGTTTCTCTTGTAAATTCTCTTTTAAGCCTCTAATCCTTATAGCATGCTCCATTTCTCTGTATTGTGACATTACAATATCATTTTGAACAATCTCCACACCTTCTTCTACTTTTCCTAATCTCTCCTCCATTCCCTCCATTTTCTCTACCACTTCATCCACATGTCCCTCTATGCGATCCACATGAAATGCAAAACCTTGAAAAATTTGGGACATATTTTCACACAATTCATCATTTTTCTTGCCAAGAAGTTCTTCTGTTTCCACTCTCATTTGTTGGACTATTTGTTTAGAAATTTGTGCCAGAGAGTCCTGTAAATTTTTAAGAGAAATGTAGGGAGGAGGCGAGGGTGGAAGAGTTTTAGCTTTCTGCTGTGTATATTGTACAGCTGGAGAAGAAGTAGCTGCTTTAGGCACTGCAGAAGTTCCAGTACGTTTAGAAGCCATTCTTAATTTTAAAAAAGTCTTAATAGTCAATCCAGAACAGCAAGTATTTAAACAACTTTTTCTTGAATTCTTTTTCTTTTCTTTTTTTTAAATCTTTACAGTGTTTACAATGTAGCAATCCACAACCGGAAGAGAAGTGAAAGTTTCCCTTTGAAACAAAGAAGCGGCTCGCCCGCAGCCATTTTTTCCCCCCCAAAGTTAACTTTCAATTATAACATTTGATTAGAAGCCTTTGTTCCTTCTGAGTTAAACTTGTATTTTTTTCCAAACAAGTCCAAGTTCCTGGTCAGCTCTGTCTGTTGTTACTCACATTTAAAAAGTTTCAAAATTTCAGAGGTGGAGACGACGTCTGGCTTCGCTGCAAAGACGAAGACATCCCGGTCTGCGGAGAAAGCTCTGAGCTCCAAAGGAGTTCTCACCTTCGTCTCCCTGGAAACTCCTAGGGAGACTAGGGAACTCTACTCCTACTCAGAGTAAAGCTCGCCTTCTCTCCTTCTCCCGGAGAGAAAGCTCAAGCCACCAAACAGCTGGTAGACGCTGTTTCAGCAGCTTTAACGCAGTCCCGGACGGGAGGCTGTCAGAAAGCCTCCATCGGCCGTTGCCGAGCCACCGGAGGTCTCAGATTATCTGATTATCTGAAATATCTCTTTCTTCCAGTTTTGAGCAATCAATAATCTTGCTGCTGTTATACAATACAACATCAGATTCATTTCTTTAGAATCCAAATTTTCCATAATACCCAATAAAAATAATTGCGGTGTAAATTTTATCTTTTTCTTAAAAATCTGTTGAATATTCCACCAGATCTTAATCCAAAAAGCCTTTACATCCCTCCATGTCCACTAAATATGATAATAAGTTGCGTCTAAATTACCACATCTCCAACATTTTGGCTGCAAATTTGGATACATGCAAGACAATTTTTGGGGATCTAGATGCCATCTATAAAACATTTTATAAAAATTTTTCCCTTAAATTCTGTGCTTGGGTGAACTTGACATTTCTTACCCAAATTACCTCCCATGTATCTAACATAATTGGTTCTTGAATATTTTGTGCCCATTTAATCATACAATCTTTAACTAATTCTGTTTCTGAATCAAATACTATCAAAACACTATAAATTCTCCTAATATGGGCTCTACTTTGATCTTTAATCTGCTTTATCAAGTTCACATCTTCCAAAGTTAAACCAAGCTTTTGGTCTATATGCCACCTCTCCACCAACTGACCATATAAAAACCAGGACTGGAGAATATTATCTTGTTTCAAATCATCCAATAATTTAAATTGCCAGTCCTGTCCTCTTGCAATAAGCAAATTCTTATAAACAATCCCTTTCAGTTTAACTCCCCTTGTAATTCCTTGTATTGCATGTTCCGGAATAGCCCAAATTGGAATTTTAACATTTAATTTATAATAATACTTTTTCCAAACTCTCAAAAGTGCACTTCTTATAATATGAGACTTAAAAACTTGATCAACCTTCTTATCAAAAAATAAATAAGCATGCCATCCATAA
>NW_015386266.1:153833-155499 GCF_001527695.2 Protobothrops mucrosquamatus | reverse complement strand
AAATTTAAGTCCTTTTTTAAAATAGGTATCATTTGAAACAAAAAGAGGAATTTAGGAAGAATATTCATTTTAACCACTGAAATTCTCCCTAACAAAGATAATTGTAACTTTTTCCACTCCTCTAAATCCTTTTGAATTTTTATCCATAACTTATCATAATTATTTTTATACAGTTTGACATTAGAGGCTGTAATATAAATACCCAAATATTTCACCTTTTTCACTATTTCAAAACCAGTTGAGTTACTTAAAGTCTCTTTATCTTTCATTGACATATTTTTAGCTAATATTTTAGTCTTATTATTATTTACTTTAAATCCAGAAACTTTCCCATACTGAGTCAAAATCTGTGTCAAATTTCTTGCTGAGTCAATCGGTTGAGATAGAGTGAAAACCAGATCATCAGCAAACGCTCTAAGCTTATAGTCATTCTTGTACAAAGTTATTCCTTTTATAAACGATGATTCTCGAACCTTGATTAATAAAATCTCCAAAGTCAAAACAAATAATAGAGGTGATAGTGGACATCCTTGTCTCGTACCTTTCTCAATTTTAAATGAGTCTGTCAATCCTCCATTTACTACCACTTGTGCTGATTGTAATTTGTAAATAGCCTTTAACGCTGACATAAATCTGTCCCCAAAATTCATTCTCTCCACCACTCGTAACAAAAATTGCCAATTCAGTTTATCAAACGCCTTTTCAGCATCCAGAAATATAAAAGCTGCTGGAATTTGATTATTTTTGTCCAAATATTCAAGCAAGTTTACAATTTGTCTAACATTATTCTTCATGTATCTGCCAGTTATAAATCCAGATTGGTCCACATGTATAATCCGTTTCAATACTTGCATTAATCTATTAGCTAAAATTTTTGAAAAATTTTTATAATCCATATTCAATAAAGATAACTTTTGGGCTGAGTCTATAACTTTTGGGCTGAGTCAAATCTTGATCCTCCTTCGGTATAAGTCAGTGGTTCTCAACCTGTGGGTAGGGACTCCATTTGGGGTCGATCGACCATTTCACGGGGGTCGCCAAGCAAGGCTGTCTGCCATTTTTTTCCCCTTTTCCGGTGGGTGCCTTACCTCCCTTGGGCTGGGCCAGCTGGTGGTCGGCCTGCTCCGTCTCTGCCGCTTGCCAGCTACACCTTGGCCGGCGCAGGGGGCGGAACCATGCATGTGCGGTGCTCCCGGGCAGGGAAAGTCCTCGACTTACGACCGGTTTAGTCCTCGACTTATGACCGGTTTAGTCCTCGACTTACGACCGGTTGGGGTCACGGCATTAAAAAGGTTGAGAACCACTGGTATAAGTGATATAAATGCAGACCTCCATGATGGTGGTACATCTAATCCAGACAATATACTATTAAAAAGACATCTCAAAGGTTCTAACATTTCTTCCGATAACATTTTATAATATATTGCAGTTAACCCATCTGTACCAGGAGCCTTGCCAACCTTTAACTGTTTAATTGCCTCTATAATCTCATCCAACACAATCGGACAATTCATCATTCCTTGTTGTTCATCTGAAAGTCTAAAAAAATTTGCTTGTTGCAAATACCTATCTATTTCAAAAGATTGTATATTCTCCGAGGCATATAATTTTGAAAAATATTCCAGAAAGGCCTTTTTAATCAAATCTTGTTGAAAAACTTCTTTAC
>NW_015386266.1:147422-150184 GCF_001527695.2 Protobothrops mucrosquamatus | reverse complement strand
TTGAGTAGTTCTGTAAGGGGTAGGGCAATCTCGGCAAAAGAGGGGATGAATTGACGATAAAAGTTGGCAAAACCCAGAAAGCTCTGGAGCTGTTTGCGAGTCTTTGGGGGCTGCCATTCGATTATAGCTTTCACCTTGGCTGGATCCATTTCAATACCCTCATTGGAAATTCTGTAACCAAGGTAGTCTAATTGGGTTTAGTGAAATTCACATTTCGACAATTTGGCATAAAGCTTGGCATTCAATAGTTTCTTTAACACTTCTCTCACCAGCTTTATGTGATCAGTCATATTCGTGCTGTATATCAGGATATCATCGAGATATACCAAAACCCCTTTGTACAAGTGATCATGTAGGACCTCATTAATCAACTGCATAAACACAGATGGGGCCCCCTGTAGTCCAAACGGCATGACTTTGAACTGATAGCTCCCCATTGGACAGTTGAAGGCAGTTTTCCACTCGTCTCCCTTTTTTATTCTCACTCGGTAGTAGGCCTCTCTCAGGTCTAATTTAGTGAAGACACTCCCCTTAGCCAGATGAGTTAATAAGTCCTTTAGGAGGGGGAGTGGGTATTTGTTCTCCACACTTATAGCATTGAGACCCTTATAGTCCATGCAGAGACGAAGAGATCTTTTTTTTTTCCTTTGAACAACACAGGGGCTCCCACGGTAGATTTGGCCCGTTCAATGAACCCTCTCGTTAGGTTTTTGTTCACATATCGCTGCATCTCCTCCATTTCGAGGGGGGACATAGCATACATTCTCGGTCGTGGGAGTTTGGCTCCTGGCACCAGTTCGATGGAGCAGTCATTGTCTCTGTGAGGGGGTAGGGCATCACATTCTTTTTCACTAAAAACCTCCGCCAGGTCCCGGTATTCATTGGGGATGACTGGTTCGCGTGGAGGCGGTGAGGTGGCCATGTGCACTCGCTCATTGGGTGGCCTAAAGTGCCCTGCAACGTCCGTTGACTCAAGAGGGGGGGTTAGGCCCTATAGGCAGTCTCATGGTTCTCATTCCTTTCTCCCACCAGATGAATGGTTTCCATTTGTCTAACCAGGCTAACCCTAGGACCACCGCCTCAGTCATTTTTGGAGCCACCAGGAAGCAAATAAACTCCCAATGTGCACCTATTTCTAGGCGTAAGGGCTCAGTTAATTGTGTGACAAAAGTCCCTCCCATCAGGGAGCCATCGGCTTGCTCAAACCTCATCGGTTCGAAAAGCTGTTTTGCCCGTATGCCCATTTTCATTGCAAACTGCCGACTAATGATGCAGCGGGTGCATCCAGTGTCAATTAGCACATTTAAGTCCATTTGTGCCCCAGACTTAGGGATTATAAGCTTGGCGGCCAGTGAAAAAGACGGGATTTGTTGACTCACCATNTTTCTTTTATTTTTATCTCTTGCTCCAAATCCCTATACTTTTGTAACTGCTTTCGCCTATGAGCTGTATTCATTGAAATTAGAGCACCTCTCATAAAAGCCTTACTAGCGTCCCACACCATTGACATAGAAGTGCCCTTATTCATGTTCAGCGTAAAAAAGTCTTTTAAATAATCTTTAAGTATCTGCACGTTAGATTCATGTTTTAATAAATTTTCATTCAGTCTCCAAGTCCTTTTACTTGCTCCTTCAGTTGAGAGTTCCATCCACACAGGGCTATGATCTGATAAAATCCTAGAAAAAATCTTCACTTTCTTAATCCTGGGGAGTAAATCATTAGTAATCAAAATGAAGTCAATTCTAGAATGAGAATGATGTCTATCTGAAAAATAAGTGAAATCACTTTCTCCTATATTCCTATCTCGCCAAATGTCTCTTAACTCCAAATCCTCTTGTAATGCAAAAAAACTTTTAGGCAGTTTAACTTGAGTCGACACTTTAGAATAAGTCTTTTTATCTTTCTTAGGATCTATAACACCATTCCAGTCTCCCATCATAATGACAGATTTATAATCCAATTGAGTTATCTTTTGATGTAAAGGTTTATAAAATTGTTTCTGCTGCTGATATTGATTAGGCGCATATAAGCCAACAATAAGGGATTTTTTGCCATTCAATAAAAATTCAACAAACACAAATCTTCCTTCTTTATCAAAGTCAATTAGTTTTGGCAATAATTCTTTCTTAGCATAAAGAACTACACCAGCTTTTTCCCTTGGTGCCAGGGCAATAAAATGGAATCCCAGTCTAGAATTAATCAGATACTTTTGATCTTTTGACGTAATATGCGTTTCTTGCAGACATATAATATCATTTTTATGTTGTTTCAAATAATGAAATATTTTCTTCCTTTTTTGTGGTGAGTTCAAGCCATTAACATTCAATGTCATCAACTTAGCCATATGTCATGTGTCTGAGTAACGAAACACTTAAAAGGACTTTCAGGCATGTTTTCTCCTAAAAGCATTTATTAAGGTCACAATACGTCAGTACAGCATGGTGGAAATGCTTAGGTCTGCTTCTCTTCCGTTACGCATAACATTCCAAGCATTTTCCACTCCCTTATTGTAGGGTCATGGTTCACATCTTCCAATCAACTTGGAAGATGTGATTTATTTCCGGTTTCTTTCTCCCAGGCTATCCTTATGCTCCTCCCTCTTTCCCAGTTGCTGGTTTAACTATATATATACCAGACAGTTCTGCACATTGTCAAAGCAAGAATATACAGTATTTGCAGCGTTGACATCCGGCCCCCCTTACAAAAAGGACAGATCCTGTAAAGCAAACCAAAGCATATGTTAAGGGTCATCTTTCGGTTTG
>NW_015386266.1:146014-147322 GCF_001527695.2 Protobothrops mucrosquamatus | reverse complement strand
GCTTTGAGGCCTATGGATGGGTCCTCAAATCGTTCTTTCAGACCTAAGAGGAAAAGGTGGGGATCTTCCAATTCGGGGGCTTGCTCACTATATAAGTTATTCAGCCATTCAGCTGCTTCTCCCTCTAGGTTGGATGCAAATACGTCGACCATGGCACCTGGGTCCGGATAGTGGTAGGCCCAACGGTTCAAGTGAGAGCACCCTTGGTTGAGAAAAAAAATCAGCTTCTCTGGATCTCCATCGAAGGTTGCATTGAAGGGTGGTGCAAAAACAGGCTGTTGCGGTCCCCACTGGGGTTGTTGCTGCTGGCCCCACCCCGGTTGTTGGTCCCATGGCTGCTGGGCTCCCTGCTGTTGATGTGGTGCCCCCAGTTGCAGTTGGCCCCTTCCTGCCTGCCAATCCCATGGTTGGTGAGCTCTCTGCTGCTGGGCAGTGGTAGTGCCCTCTGCTGCTGGGCAGTGGTAGTGCCCCCTGCAGCTGCAGGCCTCCCAATGGTGACTGTGCAAGTGGGGTTTGTAGTGGTGTATTCTGCTGTTGTACTGCAGGGGGTGGGGATGCCCTCTGCTGTTGTAGGCCCCTCAATGATTGCTGGACATGCTGGGCCTCCCCCACCTGCAAGCTGACCGGTTGTAGTTCTGGCTGTTGCATCACTTCAAGCTGTCGTAAGGCTTCTATTAGCTGTGGTAAGCCCAGTTGCTGGAAAGGCCTCAATTTGGGATTCCTTATGTCTTCAGGACTGTGACTCACCATTTTTGCTGGCAATGCTGCGTGGCTTCGTGCAGAGCCTTCACTCGGCTTATCACAATCTGACGTCCCTCCCATTCTTGTGGAAAACGAAAGAACTCTTACGAATTCCAGAGGGGTTTAGCAGAGAAGTTTATTTGAGCAAGGTTCAGAGCATATTAGAGATAGGCAATTCTGAACGAGGAGGGCGGGATTAGACTTCAGTTTTTATACTCCCCTCCTTAAAGAACAAAGGGCTACACGTTGAAATACACACTGTGATACATTAGGAGCGTTTCTCACAGGCATACAATGGAAGGTTTTGCTACATACAAAGTATCCATGTGCAGAGCGCATTTGGTTGCCACATATTACTGACAGAGAACTTTCCCAGTGATTATGCATTACATCATTGTTCTAGCAATTATGCAGACACATCATTATTGCAGTTATGCAGACAAATCATTATTCTAATAATTGTTCAATTTACTACATTATTCCCCCCTTTGGAAGTTTTCTGGCTTAAACTTCCACTATTCGTCCTCCAAGTCAGGATCTTTTGGTTGCAGTTATGATTTTGATTTC
>NW_015386266.1:93046-142969 GCF_001527695.2 Protobothrops mucrosquamatus | reverse complement strand
GTTTTGTTTGGGGGATGGGTATCTGTAACACAGCTTGCTTTCTCTGGGGGCCTAAAGCCCTCTGTCCTTGGGACAGTTCATAGCCTAAATACATTACAGTCTTTTGGACTAGTTGTGCTTTCTTTTTGGATGCTCTGTAGCCACAGTCTTGTAATATTTGAAGCAGTCTTGTTGTGTTTTCAAAACAATCCTCCCTGTTCTGTCCAGTTATTAGAACATCATCCACATATTGAAGACAACAATCCTCTTGTCTGACTAACTTTAAAAATGCAAGATCTTGGGCTAAAGCTTGACCAAAACATGTGGGTGAATTTTTAAAGCCTTGTGGTAGTCTAGTCCAGGTATATTGAGTCCTAACCGGTGTCTTAGGATTAGTCCATTCAAATGCAAAAATCTCCTGACAATTCTCGTGTAATGGGATTGTGAAAAATGCATCTTTTAAGTCTACAATGGAGAACCAGTTAGCAGATGCAGGTATTGTGCTTAAAAGAATATATGGATTAGGAACAGTTGCGTGTAGGGTCAAGGTCAGTCTATTGATGGGGCGTAAATCCTGTGCCGGTCTCCACTGTCCGTCTGGCTTACGAACAGGTAGAATTGCAGTATTCCAGGGTGACTGAATTTTTCTAATGATTTTTGCCATCAAGTATTTTTGTATTAATTCCTGAATGGCCAGAGCAGCCTCTGAAGTACAATATCTTTGAGGCACTCTAACTGGATATGCTTGTGGTTTAATTTCTACCATAACAGGCGTGGCATATTTTGCAAATCCAGGGGGGTTATCTTCTGCCCATAGAAGTGGAACATTAAATTGCTGCCAGGTAGAGCAGTCTGATTGTTTCTCAGTTACTAACATGATGCGCCATGTTTCTTCCACTGGGTGGCGCACTTGGATTAATTGTTTCCCTTTGTCATAGGATATGGTTGCCTGTAGCTTGTTTAATAAATCTCTTCCCAGTAGTGGAAGAGGGCATTCTGGGGCATATAGAAACTGATGTTTAATGATTCCTTGTCCCACTTGGCATGTTAGGGATTCCAGGAGTGGTCTATATTGAATTTCCCCTGACACACCTTGAATTTGGATGGTCTGGTTTGATGTTTTGCCAATAAATTTATTTAGGACAGATCTGGTAGCTCCTGTGTCAACTAGCATCGGGACAGTCTGTCCTCCCACCCGTATTTTAACAATGGGCTCTGGGGGTGGGACCATAGAACCCTGTTCCCTTCAGTCTCCCCATTCCATGTCAGCTAAGCCAATCAAGTTTTCTTCTCTGTGTTCTGCCTGATTGGGATAGGCTGGATATCCTCTTCCTCTGAAGCTTCCCCTGAAACTTTTTTGGAAATTCCCTTTAAATCTTTTTCCTCGACTCCTTGCATACTGGTGGGCCAGTCCCCTTGGTTGGCCACTCCTCTGGGGGCACTCCCTTTGCCAGTGGCCCTCCTGTTTACAGATGGCACATTGATTTGGTCTGAGATTCAATTCTCCCAAGGCTATTGCTAACATTTCTGCCTTCTTCTTCTCCTTTTGATCTGATTTACGTTCTTCCTCCCTGTCACGATTACGGAAGACTTTTTGAGCAATTTCCATAATCTCTGCAATATTTTTCCTTAAGGCCCCCTCTGTGTGTTGTAACTTTCTCTTTATGTCAGGGGCACTTTGGGTAATAAATCTTTCAATTAGGAGTGGGCGGTTTTGTGCCAACTCCATATCAAGTCCAGTATTTATTTTATAAGCTTCTATCAGTCGGCTGAGAAAAGCAGTTGGTGTTTCATTTTTTTCTTGCCAAATACTAGTTACTGCCGCATAATTAACTGGATGGATTGCGGCTTCTCTCAGAACTTCTAAGCAGAGCAGCCTATAATTCTGCAACAATGTTTGATGCTGTAAATTATTAGTTTGCCAGCTTGGCCTCTGTTCACAGGCTGCATTTTCTCTGTCTTCTTGATAAGTAACTCCTCCCTCTGGGTGTCTTCTGGCTAATACTTTTAATTTAGCCAACTTATATTTGTCCCTTCAATCAGTGGTTGTAAATGGAACGTATTGCAACATTGAGACGTTTGAGTTGTCTGGTCCAGGAACTAAAACTTCTCTTAAAGGGGTGATGATTTCTTCTATCTTTGGTTTAGTTTTGTTTTTATTTCTTGTTCGGCTAGAAACTGGTGTTTCTCTTTCATCTCTATCCAGGTCCTGTGTTTGCTCTTGAACTGGGGTAATGTAGTAAATTGAACAATTATTAGAATAATGGTTTGTCTGCATAACTGCAATAATGATGTGTCTGCATAATTGCTAGAACAATGATGTAATGCATAATCACTGGGAAAATTCACTGGTAAAGTTCTCTGTCAGTAATATGTGGCAACCAAATGCGCTCTGCACATGGATACTTTGTATGTAGCAAAACCTTCCATTGTATGCCTGTGAGAAACGCTCCTAATGTATCACAGTGTGTATTTCAATGTGTAGCCCTTTGTTCTTTAAGGAGGGGAGTATAAAAACTGAAGTCTAATCCCGCCCTCCTCGTTCAGAATTGCCTATCTCTAATATGCTCTGAACCTTGCTCAAATAAACTCTGCAAAACCCCTCTGGAAAATAATAATAATAATAATGTAGTAAATTGAACAATTATTAGAATAATGATTTGTCTGCATAACTGCAATAATGATGTGTCTGCATAATTGCTAGAACAATGATGTAATGCATAATCACTGGGAAAATTCACTGGTAAAGTTCTCTGTCAGTAATATGTGGCAACCAAATGCGCTCTGCACATGGATACTTTGTATGTAGCAAAACCTTCCATTGTATGCCTGTGAGAAACGCTCCTAATGTATCACAGTGTGTATTTCAATGTGTAGCCCTTTGTTCTTTAAGGAGGGGAGTATAAAAACTGAAGTCTAATCTCGCCCTCCTCGTTCAGAATTGCCTATCTCTAATATGCTCTGAACCTTGCGCAAATAAACTTCTCTGCTAAACCCCTCTGGAATTCGTAAGAGTTCTTTCGTTTTCCACAAGACCGATAGCTTTGGCCTCGCTCCCAGCTGGGAAATCTGCCAGATTCCTTTCTCCCCCGGCTTGCCAGCTGTCGCTCCCCCCCGGGGAAACTGCTGTAGCTAGGAGGAAGCTGGTCTCAGACAATTTCTTCTCCTTCATTTCAAATGTTCCCCAAATCTTTACCAGTACCTCTCAAACTTCGAGGCAGTGGATGGGGTTTGGGACCCCATATTATTTTAGAATGAGATGAGACCTAAGCATAATGTCATGTGTCTGAGTAACGAAACACTTAAAAGGAAATTCAGACATATTTTTTCCTAAAAGCATTTATTAAGGTCACAATACGTCAGTACAGCATGGTGGGAATGCTTAGGTCTGCTTCTCTTCCGTTACACATAACATTCCAAGCATTTTCCACTCCCTTATTGTAGGGTCATGGTTCACATCTTCCAATCAACTTGGAAGATGTGATTTATTTCCGGTTTCTTTCTCCCGGGCTATCCTTATGCTCCTCCCTCTTTCCCAGTTGCTGGTTTAACTATATATATACCAGACAGTTCTGCACATTGTCAAAGCAAGAATATACAGTATTTGCAGCGTTGACACCATCTTTTGGCTTTTGAAGCTTCTAGAGCATTCCTTGTATATCTGAGATAACAGATCTCTTCGATCTTGCCCCTCCCACTGGCTCTGAGGTAGACGAGTATGTTTGAGGTGCAGATTCTTTTTGTTGTTCTCTTTCCCTACGTCTATGAGCTGCACGTGTCATTCTTTGCTCCTTTGAATCATCTTTTACATCCATCAATGGCAGGCTCTGATGATCTCCTGCAGATAAGGATGTAGCTCCAGGCAATTCAACGAATAGTTGTTCCACTACATCTTCCATTCCTTTAGCTCGTGATGCAGAAGGTGAGTCAGCTTTCAGGACCGTTAAATAAAATTCTTTAGCCTTTTGAACTGTATTAAGCCTGGGACGGATCCCAGCATAATTCACAATCATCCCAACAGGTATATCCCATCTAAAAGGCAACTGCCGCTTTTTTAACTCCTGAGCCAAAAAAGCAAATTCCTTCCTTTTTCTTAAAATTTTTGAAGGTATTTCTTTTAGTAGTATAACATCTTGGGCAGCAATCTGAAATCTCTGTTGATAAAAAGCTTGTATAATCTCATTACGACGTGTTTTTCTAGAAAAGTAAACAACAACATCTCTGGGTAGTTTCCTCTGATGTGCAACCCATGAATTTACTCTATAGGCTTCTTCAATTTCTCCAAAAATAATTTCAGGATCGCACTCAAAAACCAGAGCCAGAGCAGCTGCTATTTCCTCCCTCCATTTCTCCTGTAGATCTTCTTTTAAGCCTCTAATTCTTATAGCATACTCCATTTCTCTATATTGTGACATTGCAATATCATTTTGAGCAATTTCCACACCTTCTTCTACTTTTTCCAGTCTATCCTCCACTCCTTCCATTTTCTCCACCACTTCATCCACCCGTCCCTCTATACGTTCTACATGAACTGCAAAGCCTTGAAAAATTTGTGACATGTTCTCACACAATTCATCATTTTTTTTGCTAAGAAGCTCTTCTGTTTCCATTCTCATTTGTTGTACTATTTGCTTGGAAACTTGTGCCAAAGATTCCTGTAAATCTTTAAGAGTAATAGAGGGGGGCGAAGGTGGAGGAGTTTTAGGTTTCTGTTGTGTAATTTGCACAACTGGGGAAGAAATAGCTGTTTTAGGTACTGCAGAAGTTCCAGTACGTTTAGAAGCCATTCTGAAAACACTCTGAGAATAATCCAAAACAAGAGAAAGCAGCAGCTATTTAACCAAACTTTCCTTGAATTTAAAAGAGTCTTTTCAAAGTATCAATCCACAACAGCAAGTGTTTAGCCAAACTTTTCTTAAATTCAAAAAAGTTCAAAATGGTCTTTACAATGTATCAATCCACAACCGGAAGAGAAGTGAAAGTTTTCATTTGAAACAAAGAAACGGCTTGCCCGCAGCCATTTTCTTCTCAAATTAATTATAACAATTGAGAAGAATGTCTTTAAATCTTCTGAGTTAAAGTCTTTTGTCAATCAAAGTCCAATTTTCCTGGTCAGTTCTGTCTGTTGATAAGTTTACTCACGATTAAAAATCTATAAGTATCAGAGGGGGAGACATCTGGCTTCGCTACAAACGAAGACATCCCGAGCTGCAGAGAAAGCTCTGAGCTCCGGAGGAGTTCTCACCTTCGTCCCCCTGGAAAGCTCCTAGGGGGACTAGGGAACTCTACTCCTACTCAGAGTAAAACTCGCCCTCTCTCCTTCTCCCGAAGAGAAAGCTCAGGCCGCCAAACAGCTGATGCGCACTGTTTCGGCGGCTTTAACGCAGTCCCGGATGGGAGGCTTGTAAAAAGCCTCCATCGGCCGTCGTCCGGCCACCGGATTGGAGTTTCCATCAAATGTTGCCCTCAGGTGGCCTTGGTGCTGGCCCAGGTCCTGGCATCCAGCCCCTGCCTTATGGGTCCCTTCCATGGACAAACTCCATACCTGGGACCTGGTTGAGCAGCAGACGTGGGTGGTAGACTGTGGGCTCTCTGCCCCAGACTGGAACCGGGCCCTGGCTGTGGGTTAGCAGGTCTCTCAGCCACCACAGTTGCTGCTTCTGCTGTGTGTTGGGGCAAAAAGACTGGTGCTGATGCCAGGAGCAGAGCAGAGCCCCTTTGGGGTTTAGGATCCAGCTGTGTGACTGGCTCTCCACTGCAAACCTCTAGGCTGCTAAACTTCTGCCTCAGTTGCTCCACTGACTGGCTCCCACACTTTGGCAAGTAGCACTCATTGGGGGCCATCCAATCCAATGTTCCTTGCTCCCACTTCTCCAGCTCTTTGCCCCACTGGGGTTGTGGGCAGTACAACAAGAATTTGGCTTCAGCAGCTCTCCATAACTCCTCTTGCCACTTCTTCAACTTGGGCCAGTTGAACATTACTGTCCCACCCATCCATTCCAGGGTTGGGGTTGGCTCCTCGCATTCAATTTGCTCCTTAGGATGGGTCAAGGCTGATAATAATAATAATAATAAACCCTTTATTATCAAAGTATAACATGTATACAGTGAAATTGGCTGAGCCTCCCTCTGTGCCCCCCCCTCACCACAAACTCACGGTGACTACAAACCCCCAACTTATTTCACCCTGTGAACTAATTGCACATCACGCCGGCCTCACGAGTCTGTCATGCATAAAGTTATAATGTTATGGGGTTATGAAGCTGCTTTCAGCCACAGCTGGAGTCCTACTGGTTGATTCCAACCAGGCTCCAGCCAACTTCTCCCTTTCAGGAATCTTCTCCTGAGTTTTCACCACCCCTCTGGAGGCTTCCAGAAGAGTGTAGGGACTCAGGACCCCTTAATTATTTTAGGAATTATTTAGAGAGTTAGCTTAGTGTCATATTCCAGCTGAAAAGCCCAACCAAGCAAAATACTAGAGACATGATAAGCTCCAATGTTAACTTTATTAGGCATAAACAATCCGGCACGTTTGAAGTAAAGCTAACTTTGAAACTATGGTGGGAAACAGATAATTAAAAGAGCAAAACTTTCCCTCCCCTCTCTGACAGTTCAGGTCACATTGTCCAATAAATCTCCCAGCAATTGTTATGAGAAGAAACTTCGGTCCATCAAAACATTCTCTCAAAGGTCTTGGGCTCTCATGCTGATAGGGAGCACCTGTGAATCCCAAATTCCTCCATTCCCCCCCCCCCCCGTAACTGTTGGCCACCCAACCAAACAGAGGAAATAGATGAACTCTTTGCTAGTCAGCTAACTAAGGTATGTAGGAAGCAAATCACAATAGTAATGGGGGACATTAACTACCCTGACATCAACTGGGAGACAAACTCTGCACCAAGTGGAAGATCAAACAGATTCCTGACAAACCTAGCAGACAACTTTGTCTCCCAAAAAGTAGAGAAGGGAACTAGGGGATTAGCCATATTGGATCTAATTCTCACTAACAGAGGCGAAATGATAGAAGGTATTGAAGCCACAGGAACCTTGGGAGGTTCATGCAATATTGGAATTCAACATTATGGAAGCACAAGCAATAGAACATAGTCAAACTAGAGTCTTGGACTTCAAGAGAGCTAATTTCAATAAACTTAGAGAGGGCTTGGGAAGGATTCCATGGATGAGAATCCTCCAGGGGAAAACAACTCAAGAAGCTTGGGAAATTTTGAAAAGCGAGATAATAGAAGCCCAGTCCAGCACAATACCAATAAAGAGGAAAAAATAATAGCTCTCAAAAGAAACCAGCATGGCTGCATAAAGAACTCTCTGATAAATTGAAAGGACAAGTATAAAAAGGACAAGTATAGAAAGTGGAAAGAGGGGCACATAACTAAATCACAATATCAACAAATAGCCCAAGCCTGCAAAGATGAAGTGAGGAAAGCTAAGGCTCATAATGAACTAAGGCTTGCGACCAAAGTCAAAAATAACAAAAAAAGCTTCTTTCAACATGTAAAAAACAAGAAAAAAAGTGAAGGAAATGATTGGTCCATTAGTGGGGGAAAGTGGCAAGAATGTAACAAGCAATAGGGAGAAAGCAGAACTATTTAACTCGTTTTTTGCATCTGTCTTTACGCAAAGGGAAAAAACAGACCAACCTATCAAAAATAGTGCCATAAAAAACAGTATAGAAACACAAGTTAAGATAGGCAAGAAAATAATAAGTGAGCACCTGTCCAGCCTAGACGAGTTCAAATCACCAGGACCAGATGGATTACACCCCAAGGTTCTGAAGGAACTGGCACATGTGATCTCAGAACCACTGAACTATATTTTTCAAAGATCTTGGAGCACTGGGGAACTACCAGAGGACTGGAAAAGAGCTGATGTAGTTCCCATCTTCAAAAAAGGAAAAAAATGGATCAGGAAATTACAGACCTATCAGCCTGACCTCAATACCTGGGAAGATTCTGGAAAAGATAATCAAACAATGAATCAGCGAATACCTAGAGGCAAACAAAATCACTACTAAAAGCCAACATGGGTTCGTCAAAAACAGATCATGCCAGACAAACCTTATTGCATTCTTTGACCAAGTGACAATATTAGTGGATCAGAGGAATGCTGTGGATATAATTTACTTGGACTTCAGTAAGGCATTTGATAAAGTAGATCACAACCTACTACTCGATAAGATAGAAAAATGTGGGTTAGACAGCATCACCACCAGATGGATTCGTAGTTGGCTGACCGGCCGTACTCAGCGTGTGGTCCTCAATGGAACTGCATGTAAGGACCAACCTCAATTTTACATCTTCAGAAGACAGAACTCTTGGAATGTCTCTTCCAACAGGAATCTTTATTAAGAGAAACTGATTTCAGGCATGCTAGACAGGATCTGGGGAATCCTCTCCCACCATTCAATGTTTTAAAGTGTTCCCACAGTTCTTCCGGGCAATTCAATCTGTCAGTCCACTCTGTCAGCACGATCACTCATTTTCTCTTTTTCCAGATTCCAGGCGTTGCATTTCTCCCCCCTTTTTTCCCCTCACTACCGGCAAGGGGGAGAACTTCAGAGAGAGTAGGATGAAAGACAATGGCCGCATTGTTATGGTTAGGCCTCTCAAAGAGAATAAACAACCGGTCACTTTGTAGTTATTGAAGGAAGTAAGAGTCATAAAACCCCCATGCTTACCCTCCTCCCCTTTCGTAGTATGACAGAATCCAGAAGAGAGTAAGAATTGGTTTTACATCAGAGTAGATAGATAGAAATGAAATATAATTGGATTCTGACACTGCATCTACATGGAAGGAAGTGTATAGTGGGGTGCCCCAGGGCTCTGTTCTGGGCCCAGTGCTCTTCAACATCTTCATCAACGATTTGGATGAGGGGATAGATGGGGAACTCATCAAATTTGCGGATGACACCAAGCTGGCAGGAATAGCCAACACTCCAGAAGACAGGCTTAAGATACAGGAGGACCTGGACAGACTTGAAAAATGGACGCTATCTAACAAAATGAAATTTAATGGTGAAAAAAGTAAGGTTCTACATTTAGGCAAGAAAAACCAAATGTACAGGTATAGTATAGGGGGTACCTTGCTCAATAGTAGTAACTGTGAGAGGGATCTCAGAGTCCTAGTGGACAATCACTTAAATATGAGTCAGCAGTGTGCTGCAGCTGCCAAAAAAGCCAACACAGTGCTAGGCTGCATTAACAGAGGGATAGAATCAAGATCACATAAAGTATTAATACCACTTTACAATGCCTTGGTAAGGCCACACTTGGAATACTGCATCCAGTTCTGGTCACCACTATGTAAAAAAGATGCTGAGACTCTAGAAAGAGTACAGAGAAGAGCAACAAAGATGATTAGGGGACTGGAGACTAAAACATATAAGGAACGGTTGCTGGAATTGGGTATGTCTAGTTTAATGAAGAGAAGGGGGGGACATGATAGCAGTGTTCCAATATCTCAGGGGCTGCCACAAAGAAGAGGGAGTCAAGCTATTCTCCAAAGCGCCTGAGGGCAGGACAAGAAGCAACGGATGGAAACTAATCAAGGAGAGAAGCAACCTAGAACTAAGGAGAAACTTCCTGACAGTTAGAACAATTAACCAATGGAACAACCTGCCTCTAGAAGCAGTGAATGCTCCAAAACTGGAAGTTTTTAAGAAGAGACTGGACAGTCATTTGTCCGAAATGGTATAGGATTTCCTGCCTGAGCAGGGGGTTGGACTCGATGACCTCCAAGGTCTCTTCCAACTTCATTATTATTATTATTATTATTATTATTATTATTATTATTATTATTATTATTATTATTATTATTATTATTATTATTATTATTATTATTATTATTATTATTATTATTATTATTATACAGATTCCAATGTCATAGTTCTGACAGACAGAGACAAATAAAGCAGAATTCCGAGGCTTGTAAGTTCCTCAAAGAACATGTTTATTGATACAAAGTATCGGCACATCAAAAGTGAAACCAAGTCTCAATAGACACGTAACAATCTCCAATAGAAAGTTAAGAAATCCCACCCCTAAAGCTATGCAAGTTACTACGTTCCCCAATACATCTTCTTGGCGGGCTTTTCACAAAATGCCCAGCCTGCAGTCCCAGGAACAGCTGATGACCTTGGTTCCCATGGGAGAAAATCTGTTTAGTCTAGCAAAGCACCTGGTAAAACCCCCTCTCTCCATGTTATGTGTCAACTGAAAATGAGTAGGGAAAATGGCTGCAGCCACGCTCATTTTCAAAATTGACAGTCAGCTCCTCTTCAGAAAGAAAGAGTCTCCGGCAGGGAAAACAAAAATCAGGTTAGGTATCCCCTTGAGGCTTGTGAGGATATTTATCATAAAACTTTCTTATCAATCTATTTGCCTTCACATCTGTACATTTCACCCATGTAGCCTCTGAAAGGGGGTAACCTTTCCACTGAACAAGGTATTGTAATTTTCCCTTTTACAGCCTAGAATCGAGAATACATTTTATCTCATAATGTGTCTCTCCCTCTACCACCATTGGATCAGGCGACTCTTTTGGAATAGGTCTTAAAGTGGATTCTGACATCAGTTTCAAAAGACTGCAATGAAACACCGGGTGAACTCTCCCCAACAATTGTGGAAGTTTTAACTCCACCATCACAGGGTTTATGATTCTGATAATGGGGAAAGGGCCAAGGAATTTTGGACCCAATTTTTTGCTGGGAAACTTTAACCATAGATATTTAGTTGAGAGATAAACTAATTGTCCAACATAAAAAGGGTTTTGAGGAGAACATTGTTTGTCTGCTTGCTCCTTGTAAACCTTACTAGCCTTCTTCATGTTCACCCAAACCCCCTGGAAAGATGTCACCCATTGGTCCAAAGTCTGGGAAGCAGGAGGTTCCTGTGGGAACTCAGGCATGGGCACAAAATCTTGACCTGTCACTATTTTGAATGAGGTGAGACCAGTGCTACTGTGCACAGTATTATTGTAGGCTACCTCTGCAAAAGGTAAAAGATCAGCCCAATTAGACTGCTGGTAATTTACATAACATCTGAGGTACTGTTCCACCATTGCATTAGCTTTCTCAACAGCTCCATTCAGATGAAAAGTAGATGGAAGCCCCTGAGAGGACCCAATCAATTTAACAAACTCCCTCCAGAACTTTGCAGTAAACTGGACCCCTCTGTCAGAAATAATCCTCTTTGGGGCACCATGGAGTCAGTATATGTGCTTTGATTTTGGCAGGGTCCATTTCTATCCCCTCATTCGAAATCCGATACCCCAGATAGTCAAGGCCTGTCTGCTGAAATCCACACTTTGACAGTTTTGCATACAGTTTGGCTTTCAACAGTTTCCTTAATACCTCATGGACTAATTTGATGTGTTCATCCATGGTTTCAGTGTAGATAAGGATGTCACCAAGATAAACCAAAACTATTATGGAGCACTTGATTTATCAAATTGCATAAATATAGCAGGGGCCCCTTGCAGTCCAAAAGGCATCACTTTAAATTGGAAACTCCCCAAAGGGCAATTAAAGGATGTTTTCTATTTGTCCCCCTCCCTAATCCAGATCCTATAATAAGCTTCTCTTAAATCCAGCTTGGTAAAAAATTTCCCTTTAGCCAGGTGGGCTAACATGTCCTTCATCAGGGGAAGAGGGTACGTATTTGCCATACTGATAATGTTGAAAGACCTGAAATCGATGCATAATCTAAGAGAGCCATCTTTCTTTTCCTTGAAAAGTACAGGAGTGGCCACAGGTGATTTGGCTGGCTGAATGAAACCCCTAGCTAAGTTTTTATCAACTTACTCTCTTAGTTCTTTCATCTCTTTGGGTGTCATAGAGTACATCCTTGGTTTGGGGAGCTTGGCATCGGGCAGAATTTCAATAGCACAGTCCGTAATCTGGTGTGAGGGGAGGATGTCACATTCCTTCTCATTAAAGGCTTCTGCCAAATCTCGGTACTCAGCAGGGACAAGTTGAATCCCCAACAGCTTTTTGGCTACAGTTTTTAGGATTTCACGGGACTCCCCATGAGTTTCGCAGATGGCCAGTGTCTTTGTTTTATCATCAGTATCAGGTGGGGAGGGTCCTGTCCCCAGTCTTAATTTGCGCATTCCATCCTCCCACCAGATGTGAGGACGCCATTTGTCAAGCCATGCTAGTCCCAAAATTACAGCTTCAGTCATCTTCGGAACCACCACAAAATGGATGATTTCCCAATGCCAACCCATTTTTAAATGTACAAGTTTGGTTGGGGGTGTGGCAGGGGCAACTCTGATGAGGGACCCATCAGCCTGCTCAAACCCAATGGGATGAGGCAATAGCTTGGCTTGGATGCCCAGTTTCAGTACAGTGGATAAATTAATTAAGCACCAAGAGCATCCCGAGTCTATTAGGATGCTCAGATTCATATGAGCCCCTGTTTTGGGTACTATCAGTCTGGTGGGAATGGCAAAAGGGGGAATGGGCCAACTCACTATGGGGTCCTCCTCGCCTTCCTCATCGCTGTACTCTGGTAAAAGACTAGAGTCCTCCCAGATCCTGTTGCTCGATGTGTGAAAGGCTAAAAGGAAGCCTTTTCGGGGTGAAAAGGAGCCTTGCCATGCAGAAGTCTCTGAAAAAGAGTCAACCCAAAGATTGTGGGAGGTTCTACAAGGGAATCTTGACATATAAAGCAGGAGCTCAACCTAAATGGTACCAAGAGCTATGGGAAATTCAGGCTCAAGGGTCCTGCCAGAATTTCTGCTAGGGAGATTGCTAGAAGTCTGGGACAAAAAGAGGTTGCTCGTCCAGGCAGGGACGAAAAGACACATGTGTGCCAATTACATAAAGAATGGATTTTGTTCAGGGATGAAGCAGGCAACCAAATTTGATGGATAAATGATACTTTCAAATACAAAATATTAAAAGCACTAAGGCTGGAGCCTTGCTGAAGGATCTACAGGAAATTGGGTGAAAACCATTGAACTGGTCAGAATTTCAATACATTGGGAGGGATGGCCCTATGTTTTCTGGGTCTGTCTCCTAGACACAGGGGTTGTCTATGCCCATCATGACATGAGCAAGCCCAAGGGCCAGGAATCCTAGCCTCTTTCATTGAGCAGTCAGCCAGTGACATGAGAGGTCACTTTCATAGGATTGTATCTAACTGGTCCACCATGGAAATATCAGAATTGCACAGAATTGCCAATTTTGTGTTCAACCAAAGGTAAAAGTTAAAAGATGAAGACAAGGAGAGAAAAGAAGCAGAAAGAAAGAGAGAGAGATAGGAAAAGAAGGGCAGAAAGGAAAGAAAACCTGAAAATGTTTGCAGCCCTTTAAAATGATAGGAGACATTCTAATTACTGGTCTTCAGACTGGCAGAAAAAAATGCCTCCAGCATGGAGAGGAAGAATGGCCCAGGAAAAGATGTCAATATTGCTTTAAATGTGAAAAAGAAGGAGTAGGAAGGAGTTCATGGAAAAATTTTCAGGATCCTGAAATCACTACTCTCCCCCCAGAAGCCCCATTCTCCAAAGGGTCTCCCATCCCACATAGAACTCAGAAGGCTCCAGGGCAACCTCATCATTTGCAGTTTCAGGATGATTTTGAAATATTATAACTAGATATGGGACCAGTGAAGTTTAGTGCAACTTTCACTGGCCTCGCTACTCCTCTAAGGCAGACATGTCAAACTCACAACGTCACGTGATGTTGCGCAACGTATCGGGACAATTTTGCCATTGCTGGCAATGGGGTGGGTGCAGCTTCCGGATGACGCATCCGGTCCATGGGCTGGCAGTTTGACACCCCTGCTCTAAGGAATGGCCCCAAAAGTGAAGCCCTCGTAACCCTCACAATAGGAGGGAAAGCCTATGAGTGTCTAGGCAATACTGGAGCAACAGCATCCCTAATTACACAACCCTCATTTAAAGGGTTGATGGTGTCAGGGACAAGAGAATAACATCATCAGGATGGGAGGAAAATTATAACTGTGGAATTCACAAATGAGTAGAAATAGGACCTTTATCCGTAGATCACTCCTTCAAAATCTGCCCTCAACCTGACAGACTTACACTAGATATCCCCACCAGGTGTACACATTACCTAGCTACCCACCTCCCTTCAAAAGAAAATCCACTACACCCAGACTTACAGGATCTGCCACCCTCACTATGGTTCTCAGATTCCACCAAAGTAGATTTCCTGAAAGGGGCTACCCAAATTAAAATATGGGTTAAAGCAGGGCCTCTCCCATGCATACCACAATACAAAATATCTGTAAGAAAACTGATCAAAGCATATATGGTGCAAGGGGTCCTCCAAAGCTGCACGGAGATCCGTGCAATATCCCAATCTTCCTAGTCTAATGCTGGATAAAACCACGTAATAAAATTAATTATAAAAGATTATTTAAAAGATCTAAAATGTTTATTTACGTTTCTGGTGAATCCCCAATGCTGCTACACAGAATCTAGCCATCTGTGCCGTGATCACTGCCTGTTCATCCTTAAGCAGCCACTGGAGATAAATACTTTCAGAACGACCAGGATACCTATCAATTATGAGGAGGATATGGTTTTTCCGAATAGCTCTATAGAAGGAACATCGAAGGAGTATGTGTCCAATGGTCTCCACCTCTCCTGAGCCACAGGAGCAGAGTCTTTCAGCCAATGGTGTCTTTAATCTTCCTAGTGCAAAAACCTTGGACTGACCTAGAAGGAAACCCTATCTTTTGCTTTATGTTTTGTAAAATGTATGTGATACTCAAAACATATTAAAACCCACACACTCACCAATCCAATTTGCCAGCTGCCCCCAAGAACATGCTGGTTGTTGTTGGGAATAAACAATTTCCTTTCCTAGCAGTTTGCCTCATGGCTTCATTCTTTTCACTCGTCATGTCATTCTCCTTCTCCTGGCTTGAAGGACAAATCCAAACCTTTCAACAGTGGCTTGACTTGCCTCAAGAGTTTTCACTTTTTCGGTAATCTAACTAGTTCACGCTTATTGTAAGTGTAATTTGAGTCCTCCATAGGTAGGAATATAAACATTGCACACAGTTTGCATGTAATGTTGTTGTTAGATTCTTTCCCTATGACTTTGTTTTTCTTTGTGTAGTTTGTTTATAATTCCACTATAAGCAGACAACAATAGTTTTTCTCTTGTGGCACTGTTTACAACTCCTCAAAAAGTAGAACAGAGTCTTTAGAAAGTAGTATAAAAGTCTTTATTAAAAAGTCCAGTCAGTTTACATTGGAGAAAGAGCTGGATTTTGACAGTTGTTCAAATGAATGCATTACACATTTGGGGCTGTTTCTGCTAATAGTGAATTTCACATGCCCAATTTTTTTTACTTTTTAAAATTAATTTAGTGGTGGGCGATGGCATTTTTTTATCTTCCAGTTCCATTTGGAATATTCCTGATTGCTGCCATAGGTGAACTCTTCTTGCCATTATGCTGTTCTCTTACTATTGTATGGGAGTCAAGGTGAAATTGATAGGAATTCTTGTCCTTGTTTCTCCTTTTTAGCTTGAGTTACAGGTTACAAGCAGTACCAAAAAGTGTTGGGTGAATCACAGCCACTTTCTGTCATTTTCTGGCAAGACTTATTGATTCTTACCTCGACTCAATCTGAGGCCAGGTTGATCACTGGGGTAGCCCATGCTGGGAGACTATTTTTTATTCATGAAATACTGTAATCACAGTAAGGAACAAATATACTGTATAGGCTGATATATCTATGGAGGCAATGGCTGAGCAGAGGCAAAGTAGCAAGGTATGGGGTGGGCAGAATGGTGGCATGTGGGTAGTGGAACAGTGGCAATGGCAGTGGCAAAGAAGAGGCAGCCTTGTATACAGATAATGCAGGAGAGAGAAGAGAGGATGATGCACACCAACCATGCCCCACGTATCCTATGAAATCACTCAGAGTTCACAACTAGTTTATTTCCACTGAAACCTAGAACAGCCAAACTTGCCAGACTTTGTTGTTGGACCAATGTTGTTTGGCAAAACTTGCAGAATACTATGGTTTACTATAGATTAGAAAGAAAGCATATTTTTCATTCTTTGACCATCAATTGAAACTATGAATTTCAGGACAGAAGCAGAGAACCAGAGCAATAAAGATGAAGCCAAGATCTGTCATCAACCAAAGAATAAGATTGTCTGTGAGAACCTGGGGAAAAAAAACCAGACACTACATGAGGTAAGAAAAATACTGACTATTTTGATTGACTCAGTCAAGCCATACTATTGCATAATTTACCGTCATGGCTATAGACAAATGTCAGACCTGCCCCAGACTACTCTCTCAGGAAAGTAAGAGTCACAACTCCATTTAGTTGAAACAAATGAACTTTTACTGAAAGAAACTGGTTGCAGTAAAGCAGCGGTTCTCAACCTATGGGTCGCGACCCCATTTGGGGTCGATCGACCATTTCCTGGGGGTCGCCAAGCAAGGCTGTCCGCCATTTTTTTCCCCTTTTCCGGAGGGTGCCTTACCTCCCTTGAGCTGGGCCAGCTGGTGGTCGGCCTGCTCCGTCTCTGCCACTTGCCAGCTACGCCTCGGCCAGCGCAGGGGGCGGAACCACGCATGCGCAGCGCTCCCAGGTAGGGAAAGTCCTCAACTTACGACCGGTTGGGTAGTCCTCGACTTACGACCAGTTGGGGGTCGCAGCATTAAAAAGGTTGAGAACCACTGCAGTAAAGTCAGATGGCATCTGGTATTCCTGAGCAAAAAACAAAGCTATTCTTTCTGAATCTCAATCCCTCCCCCCTGTGACCAGTCTCCCAGCCAGCCAATGTGATGCCGGTATGATGTTTTGAGAAACTCTGAGGTGTGCAACTGGTAACATTCCATTCTCAGGGCAAATGGCCTTGAAGATCCTGGTACAAACTGGTTTGGTGATTTGGTTTTCTTCCATTGTCACTTCCCCCTCCCCTTTCCCACCAATTGATACACAGATGTGTATTGACCCAAATGCCTCCACCCTCCCCTTTGATGGTAGGACCCAGCAAGGCACCAGGATGACAATGGAGATCCTGACATGCTGCCCCCCTTGGCAAGGATGTTAATCCTGCAAAAGAGAGAGATAGAGAACAAGGAAAACCAGGGTTAGATCATTTGGTTTGTCAGGGTATTGATTGTGAAAGCATTTGAGGAGTTTGGCAGCTGTAACCTGTTTGAGGTCCACCCACTCCATTTCAGAAGGGGGAAAGTCTTTCCATGCCAGCAAGTACTGGATCTTCCTGTGCTGTTTGCTGGAATCCAGAATGTCTTTGACTTCAAAATGCTGTTCACCTTCAATCATGAGAGGCTCAGGTGGAGGTAGTGGTATTGAGTGCAGGGGGGAAAGTGGCTGAAGTTTCAGCAGACAGCAATAGAAGATTGGGTGGATGTGTCTGAGTGATTTGGGGAGTTCAGGTTCTACTGTGACTGGTTTAACCAGGCTTTTAATGGGAAAAGGTTAACATACTTGGGTCCCAGTTTTTTCAAGGGTTGTCTGGATTGCAAGTACTTGGTAGATAAATACTCCCAATCTCCTACATTAAAGCCCTTAGGCTTTGTGCATTTTTGTCTGCTTGTTTTTTATAGACGTCTCTTGCCTCTTCCACTGATTTTCTAGCCACTGGCCAGATGTTTTGTAATCTGGTCACCTAGTCTTTGAGAGAGGTGACAGAGGGGGTGGTCATGGGTAATTCAGGTATTGAGGCAAAGACTTGGCCCATGGGCACTTTGAATGGGATGAAGCCTGTGCTGCTATGGACGGAATTATTGTATGCTACTTCGGCAAATGGGAGGACCTCAGTCCAGTTGTTGTGCTGGTAGTTTATGTAATGTATTGAGTTAAACTTATGAAGCAGATGGCTGAGATCTGTGCAGGAACGGTTAGCAGACCACATGGCCTGCTAGCCAGACTTGCTGTCTACAAGGCTGTTTATTATGCATTTGAGCGGGAGAATACTGTGCTCTCATTGGCTGATGGCGCCCAGAGCTGAATGTATAAATAGGGGCGGAGCAATGCTTGTTAGTTTCTGTTTTGACTTCAATAAAGAAGTACTTGTTTCTATTGCTGCCTCTTCAATGCTGAACCAAGTAGAAAACAGAACAGTTTACACCAGGGCTTTTCAACTGGTGGTACGCATACCACCGGTGGTACATTGGCACCTGGCAGGTGGTACACAGTCCTGCCCAGCCCAGCCCAGCCAAGTGTAGCAGGGGAGAGAATGAGCCAAAGAGGCGCAGCACAGGACTTGCCATGAGAGAGTCCTCAGGATCAGCACTTCTGGCTCACCTAAAAGAGAAAGGAGGAGGAGGGGTGGAGACAGGAGAGGCTATAAAAGGAGGCAGTTTTGGTGGGAGAGGGAGAGAAGAAAAGAGTCCAGAGAAAGAGGCAGAAGAGAAAAGGCTTTTGTCAGAGAAGCAGTGAGAGAGAGACAGAGAGAGAGAAAGAAGAAAGGATTTTGGAGGAATGTGTGCGTGAGAATGGGAAGGATTTGGAGGAACGTGTGTGAAAGAATGGAAAGATTTGAGGTGCTGTCACAGAGAGGAGGGGGTGGAAACTGATCAAGGAGAGATTCAAGGAGAAATTTTCTGACAGTGAGAAAAATCAACCAATGGAACAGTTTGCCTTCAGATGTTGTGTGAGTTTCATCACTGGAAGCTTTTAAGAAGAGACTGGACTGCCATCTGTCAGAAATGGTGTAGGGTCTCCAGCTTAGGTGGGGGGTTGGACTAGATGGCCTACAAGGGCCCTTTCAACTCTGTTATTCTAATTCTAATTCTCAGTTTCTGTGTGATCTGACTATCAGATGGCTGAGGAAAAGTCAGCAGAATTGGCCTCATGGAGTTTTGCGCTGCCAGCTGCCCCGAGGGATGATCGAGTTAACTATTTCCTCCCTGGAACTCTTGTATTCTCCCACACTGCCAAGTGCTTCTTGGTGTCAGTTAGTTTATGGGAGGTTTAGGCACATGGCTTCTTGGTTCTTTCGAAGCAGGACTGCTCCCACGGCTACATTGCTAGCATCAGCTTGGATTACAAAAGGCGCTGTTGGATTTGGGTGTTTAAGGGTTGGCTCAGCCATGAAAAGCCGCTTGAGTTTTTCAAAAGCTGCTTGACAGTCCATAGTTCAATTCAGCAGGTGGCTCACCTTGGGTTTCAATGCTCACCCTCCCGTCTTTAATAGCTCTGTGATTATTTGTGCAAAGGAGGGGATGAATTGTTGGTAGAAGTTGGCAAACCCCAGAAAGCTCTGCAGTTGCCTTTGGGTTTGGGGGGGCTTCCCACTCTAATATGGCTTTCACTTTCCTAGGGTCCATTTCCACCCCCTTGCTTGATATGTGGTACCACAAATAGTCCAAGCTACTTTTGTGGAAGTCGCACTTGGCTAGTTTGAAATAAAGTTTAGCCCTCAGTAGCTTTTGTAGCACTTCCCTCACTAGCTTCATGTGCTCCTCCATTGTCTCAGAGTAGATGAGAATATCATCCAGGTAAACCAGCACCTCTTTGTACAGGTGATCATGCAGTGCCTCGTTAACACCATTGGTGCTCCCTGTAGTCCCAAAGGTATCATTCTGAATTGATAGCATCCCAAGGGACAATTAAAAGCAATCTTCCATTCATTTCCCTCTTTGATCTTCACATGATAGTACGCCTCTCTCAAATCCAACTTTGTGAACACCTTCCCCTTGGATAGGTGCCTCAGCATGTCTTTCACAAGGGGGAGGGACACATATTTTCCATGCACACACCATTAATCCCACTAAAATCCATGCACAGTCTCAATGATCCATCTTTTTTCTCTTTAAAGAACACTAGTAACACCACCTTGGATTTAGCTGGCTGGATGAAGTCCCTAGCTAAATTCTTGTCCACAAAGGCTCAGAGCTCCTCCATCACCCCCAGAATCATAGAGTACATTTTTGGTTTGGGGAGTTTTGCCTGCACAGTCTGCGGGGCAATGAGGAGGGAACATATCCAGTTCCTGCTCATTAAATATTTCCGCCAGGTCTCAATGCTCTTTTGGAATACTTGGCTCTGCTGGGCTGCTCTCAACTAATGTATTGATTGCCTCTGCTTTCACTTTCACAGCTGATTGTGCTCATCTAACTTTCAGCGGTTTTCCATCCCTAGTTCTTTCTCAGCTTTAATCCTCAGCCGCCACTTGTTGCTTTCCCAGTCAATTTTTGCTTTCCCAGTTCCACTTTTTCAGCCACGACAATCTCAGTATCATTGTCTCTCCATCTATGGGGCTACAATATACTGAATAGTCTCTATGTGGCTCCCACCCTTAGGCTCACTGGTTCAGGCAGGCAGGTTGCAAGCACCCCCATCCCTTAAGTGGGTCATCCTCATGGGTTGCTTTAGTCTCTTAAGTATTAGTCCCAACAAGTCCACGATCCTCAGGCTGACTAAGCAGCAGATGCACCTCGAGTCTAGCAGGGCTGTGAAAAGCCCCCTCACAACAAACAAAAAGTAATGGAACTAGAGACATTATAGTGACTTGCAAAACATGTCATATGTTTGAGTTTATAACCAAAGAAGACTCCAAACATGCATTTATCAAATGTAAATTATATGAATTACTAGAAGAAAAGGTAAAGGGTCTAGAGGCAACTCTACCCATTCTGAAACTCAATGAACAAAGCAAGAAACCCCAATCTAAATAAGAAGACTACACCAAAATTAAACACAACAGGGAGCAAACAACTTCTTTAAAAAATGACCCCGTATATGAACCTAAATAAGAAAACACAATACACTCAAATAGAACACAATAGGGAACAAATAGCTTCTGAAAAAAATACCCTATATATAACCCTAAAGAGGAAGACCTGTGGAAACATATCACTTTTAAAAGAAAACAACAACCAAGAGCAAAGTCCCTACTATCTACCTTAGCCCAATCCAATGAAGCCTCTCTGGAACTGAACAATCACTTTCATATCCTCCCCTGGAAGAAAATATGCAGACACCTATAAAAGAGCAGTCATCAATAGTTTCTAAAAAAGAACAACCAGCATTCCTGTGATAGGAAGGAAAATATCCCCAACTTCCCTAGGGAAAAAAGGTGATATTGGTGATAGGAGATTCAATTCTTAGGGGAACAAAAACTATAGTCTGCAGACCAGATAGTCAGTCTAGGCAGGCATGTTATCACCTGGAGCAAAAATCAAAGATTGTTGGAATACATGTTGGAATGTATTTTGTATTTCAACAACTATAGAAGTATCCAGCCAGTAGATGGCAGTGTTTAGTTTGCATCTATGGTTATAATCCATGGTTCCTTTTGTTCTAAGGAAAGTTTCCTATTACAGTTGAAACCATTAAGCAGCAAGGCCCATGGTGACTGTACACTGTACACTTTGTTTGATCTGTAACCATAGGGGAAAACAACTCAAGAAGCTTGGAAAACTCTGAAAAATATGTTTATAAAAGCCCAATTTAGCTTAATACCACTAAAAAGAAAAAAAATCCAAGAAGAAATCAGCATGGCTGCACAAAGATCTCTCTGATAAACTGAATGACAAAAATGATAAATTAAAAAAAATGGAAGGAGGGACACATAACTAAGGCAGAGTACCAACAAATAGCCCAACCTTGCAAGGGTGAAGTCAGGAAAGCTAAGACTCAAAATGAAGTAAGACCTCCAACAAATAACAAAAACAATAAAAACAATTTTTTCAACATGTAAAAAACAAGAAAAAAGTCAAGGAAACAATTGGTCCACTAATGGGAGAACATGGCAAGGGAGTAATGGGCAATAGAAAGAAAGCAGAGCTGCTTAACTCATTCTTTGACAAAATGACTAAATTAATGAACATAGTAGACTTGAATTTCAATAAGCCATTTGACAAAGTAGATAACCACCTACTTCTTGGTAAGCTAGAAAAATGTGAGATAAACAACATCCCCACAGATGTATTTGTAACTGGCTGACTAACCACACTCAATGAGTAGTGCTTAATTGTACTATATCTACATGGAGAGACGTGTAGATGGGGTACACAAGGTTCTGTCTGATGTCCATTCTCAAAAGAATAGATGATAGATAGATAGATAGATAGATAGATAGATAGATAGATAGATAGATAGACAGACAGATACACACACAATATATATACACATATATATATACACAGTATATATACCCATACGTATACTGATTATGTATGTATGTATGTATGTATGTTTATGTGTCTCTCAATAAAAGTTCCTTTTGAGATGATGGAACTTTTATTGAGAGACAGTGACATTGTGGTTGGCCCCACCAGCCTGATTATTCTGGCTGGCGGTACGCAGAAGAACATTCTCTACCATTGCACATGCTCTGTGGAACATCTTGCCCCCAGAGTGAGGTTGGCCCCAACCTTCCTGATCTTCCATAAGAGCTTAAAGATCTGGCTCTGCCAGTTAACTTGGGGCTCCAATGGGGGAGCATCACAGTGGAGGTGGTTGATCGATTAACAACTGATTCCACTCCCCCCATCCCCATCCTGCTTCCATCCTCCCCATCTTTTAATTGGGCAGTAGTGTTTGGATTTTGTACTAATTTATGTTTTTAGTTTATACAGTTTTTTATGATTGTAAGCCACCCAGAGTTACCTTGAGGTAAGATGTGCAGCCTATTAAATAAATAAATAAATAAATAAATAAATAAATAAATCTACCAGAATTGTACTAAAACTTGAGTTTGGATCTCCCTCTGCTTCCATTGATTGGTTCTTGTCCTATCTGTGCAAAAATAACGCCACCTCCTCTTCCCTTTGATAACTCTTCAACTATTGGAAATTTGCTATTATATCTTCCCTTAGTCTTCTCTTCTCTAACCTAAACATATCCAGTTCTTCATAGAATTAGTCTCCGAGCTCCTCTGCATTCTTCCCAATTTAGAATCCTACTTGTACTGTGGCAACCAGAACCAAGAGATAGGTATAAGGACCTGCCTCAATTAATTCTCCCAAGAAAGCAGAACTCTTGAAACTTGCATTGTCTCAACAGGAACTTTTATTGCAAGGTATTGATATCAGGATAGTAAGGCAGGATCTGAGGATTTTGTGCGAAGTGTTACATTAAAAGAACCCTTTCAAACCCCTCCCCAAATGTCCATCTGGCTGGTTTGAATTGAACCAATCCGTAGGTGCTAAGTTGTTGTGAGAAAGAACCGGTAAGGCACCGTTCTCAAGGCTGTCAGGTTTCTCCGCGGCTTCTTCCAATCCGACTGGAGATAAGGCAGATGGCTGGAGGCACATTCCTTTCACACCCCAAAGTAAGATAGAGGATAGAATAAACAAAGAGGACAGAACAAACAAAGGAAATACATTGCAGAAGACCCCTAGGTTCCCCCCCCAATAGAATGGCAGAACCCGAAAATCAGGGCATAAAAAAGAAAAACACTGAGGATCTTTTAAAAGAAAGACCGTTAAAAAAAAAAGAAAGATCTACCTGGAGAAGAGAAAATAATAACCGGGAGAGAAAAATGAAACATAGTGGTTAGTCAGGTTTATCAGGGTAACGAGTATAAAAATGTTTGAGCAGTCTAGGGGCCCTCACATGCTTCTTGTGTACCCACTCATTCTGTGATGCAGGGAGGTCCTTCCATGCCACTAAGTATTGGATAGACCCATGTTGCTTTCTGGAATCTAAGATTTCTCTGATTTCAAAATGTTGTTCCCCTTCTACCATAATCGGTTGTGGTAGAGGGGCTACTGCTGGCCTTAAGGGCAAACTCGTTTTGGGTTTTAGCAAACTACAGTGGAACACTGGATGGACCTGTCTTAATGTTTTAGGGCAGGGCTTTTCAACCTTTTCACAGATTGTACCACTTTTAGGACATGACAATATTCAAGTACCACCAGTGCTTAGCAAGTTGTCAAAAACTTGATTACTGAAAAAAGGGGGGGATTTTGGGTTTTACTGTTTAGATTAATTTGTTGTAGTAGAAATGGCTAGTTTATAATATTATGGAAAAGTAAAAAGTTGAGGTTTAATGTTAAGACTTTCTTCTACTGCAACAGAGAAATTCAGAAGTCAATGCCTTTTCTTTTCTTTTTTCCTTCTCCCCCACTTTTTTCCCCTTTTTCCTCCCCACTTTGTCCTACTATTTCATTTTGCATTTTTGTATCTAGAATCTAATAAAATGTTACAAACTGTAAACCAAAAAAAGGAAAAAAGTACGGGTTTTAATTTCTTCGGTGGCGGTTCCTTTGCTGATTACTTTCTCTTTAAACTGACAAATTATTATTATTATTATTATTATTATTATTATTATTATTATTATTATTATTATTATTATTATTATTATTATTATTATTATTATTATTATTATTATTTATTAAATTTATATACCGCCCTATCTCCCTTGCGGGACTCAGGGCGGTGAACAGGCAATACTAAAAACCATGAATAAATAAATAGTTTCTGTTTTAAAATTGAATTGAATAATAGGCCTGTTCTAAAAACACACCCATACAAACCCCCCCCCACTGAAACACAATCCAAACTATGCCAGGCCGGCCGCACGGAATAGATGGGCCTTCAGGGCTCGGCGAAAAAGGCACAGGTCCGCAACTGTACGTAGGTCGGGGGGTAGGTCATTCCAGAGGGCAGGAGCTGCCACAGAGAAGGCTCTCCCCCTGGGGGTCGCCAGCTGGCATTGTCTGGCCGACGGCACCCTAAGGAGGCCCTCTCTGTGGGAGCGGACTGGTCGAAGGGAGGTGTTTGGTAGGAGGCGGTCTTGCAAATACCTAGGTCCATTGCCATGGAGCGCTTTAAAAGTTGTTACTAACACCTTGAAGCGCACCCGGAAGGCCACCGGCAGCCAGTGCAGCTCACGCAGGAGAGGTGTTACATGGGAGCATCTAGAGGCCCCCGAAAATCCCCCACGCAGCCGCATTCTGAACTAGCTGGAGCCTCCGGGTGCACCTCAAGGGGAGCCCCATGTAGAGAGCATTGCAATAGTCCAGGCGGGAAACAACGAGGGCTTGAGTGACTGTGTGTAGGGCGTCCTGATCCAGAAAGGGGCGCAACTGGCGTATCAGGTGAGCCTGATGAAAAGCCCCCCTGGCCACGGCCGTCACATGATCGTCTAAAGACAGCCGAGCATCCAGGAGGACGCCCAGGTTGCGAGCCCTCTCCGCGGGAGCTAATGACTCGCCCCCGATAGCCAGAGATGGAACCAACTGTATGATGAATTACTCAATATTTATTAATATGCACCACTACCTTGATGGTCAGGTGGCTGGTTGGCCCTGCTTCCTCTCTCTCTCTCTCTCTCTCTCCCTCTCCCTCTCCCTCTCCCTCTCCCTATCCCTCTCCCTCTCCCTCCCTCCCTCCCTCTCTCTCTCTCTCTCTCTCACACACACACACACACACACACACACACTTTTCCCCAAAAGCCTTTCCTCTCTGCTTCTCTCTCTCACACACACACTTCTCCCCAAAAGCCTTTCCTCTCTGCCTCTCACTGCTTCTCTGACAAAAGCCCTTTCTCTTCTGACTTTTTCGCCAAGGTCTTTTTTTCTCTCCCTCTCCCTCTCCCACCAAAACTGCCTCCTTTTATATCCCTTCCTGTCTCCGCCCTCCTCCTCCTTTCTCTTCTGGGTTTGCAGGAACTGCCAATCCTGGGGCCTTTGTCTTGTCCCAGCAGCCCTGCAGTTCCTGAGGACTCTCTCTCAGGGCAAGTCCTGTGCTGTGCCACTTTGGCTTGTTCCCTCCCCTGCTACACTTGGTTAGTCTGGTCAGGGTCATGTACCACCTGCCAGGTACCAAAGCCCTGTTTTAGAGAGTTCAAGCTCTACTATGACTGGGTTGATGATGCGTTTAATAGGGAAGGGTCCCATGAATTTTGGCCCTAACTTCTTTGAGGCTGCAGGGACTTCAGAAACCTAGTGGAGAGATATACTCTGTCCCCCACCCAAAAAAGCTTGGGCTCCAGCCTTTTTTAAAAATCTGACTGAGCTTTATAGGCTTCTCTAGCTTCGTCTAAAGCTTTTCTAACAACTGGCCATGTATTTTGCAATTGCATGATTGACTCCTTAAGGGAAGGGATGGGTAATTCAGGCATCAGATTGAAACTGTCCTATAGCCACTTGGAAAAGTGTATAACCAGTACTGGAATGCACTGCATTGTTATAGGCTACTTCAGTGAATGGTAGCAAGTCAGTCCAATTGTCTTGTTGGTAGTTTATGAAGCACCTTATATATTTTTCTAGTACTCGTTCGTTCTGTCCCCCCATTCGTTTGAGGATGATGACTGGATGACAAGCCCTGGTCAGTACCCAGTAGGTTAAAAAATGCTCTCCAGAACTTGGAGGTGAATTGGAACCCCCTATCTGAGGGTGAACAAGAAGGGTGGGTATGATATAGTTGGCACTACAGAAACCTGGTGGGACGAAACCCATGACTGGAATGTATTGATGGAAGGATACAAATTGTTCAAAAGAAACAGGTCTACAAAAAGAGGAGGGGGAGTTGCACTATATGTTAGAGAACACTACATATCTACATAAATGCACATGATCAAAGATAAAATCCCTCCAGAATGTATATGGGTAAGTATAAAAGGGGAAAAAGTGACATTGCCATAGCTGTGTATTATAGCCACCCAACCAATCAGAAGAAATAGATGAACTCTTTGCCAACCAGTTAACAAATGTGTTAAAGTGGCTGAAGGAGCTATATTGTCATCAAGTTTCATAGAATTACAAAATCAAGAGCAAGTCAAGCAACAATTTATGGAAATTAAAGAAGATCCCAAATCACAAAGAATGACCCGTGCAGCTCATAAACGCAAAGAAAGAGAGCAACAAAAAGTGGATGTACCCGTTGCACAGCAAGTCATCTCGGAGCCAGTGGGAGGGGCGAGGCCGAAGAAATCAGTAACAGCTGATTTACAAGGAGCATTCCAGAAGCTCGCTGCCACTAAAGATGGCAAGGTTCCTGACATGGAATGTTAATGGTTTGAATTCTCCACAGAAAAGAAAAAAGTTATTTTATTATTTGAAACAACATAAAAATGATGTTGTTTGTTTACAAGAAACTCATATTACAGCTAAAGATCAAAAATATTTGTCTAATTCATGGTTGGGTATACATTTTATGGCATCTGCACCGCAGAAAAGAGGTGGAGTAGTTATTTATATCAGGAAAGATTTTCAGCCCAAATTGATTGATGCTGATTCAGAAGGAAGATATGTTTTTGTTGAAATATTATTGAATGGGAAGAAATGTCTTATTATTGGATTATACGCCCCAAATCAACAGCAGAAACAGTTTTATAAATTGTTATATCAGAAACTAAATCAACTGGATTACAAATAAGTTGTTATGATGGGGGATTGGAATGGTGTTTTAGATTCAAGAAAAGATAAGAAAGGTTCTTGTAAAACGCTTAATTCAATATTGCCTAAAACTTTTTTTGATTTGAAGGATGAACTGGAATTAAAAGACATATGGCGAGAAAGAAATATGGAAGAAAGGGATTTTACTTTCTTTTCGGATAGGCACCAATCTTATTCTAGAATTGATTTTTTTAAATCACTAATGATTTTTGTTCTAGGGTGAAGAATATTAAGATTTTTCCCAGGACATTGTCAGATCATAGTCTGGTATGGATGGAGTTATTTGCTGAAGAAGGGAGCAGAAGAACTTGGAGATTGAATGAAAATTTATTTAGATATGATATACATTTACAGAAATGTAGAGATCAATTGAAAGAATTTTTCTTGTTGAATATGCACAAAGGTACTTCAATTTCAATGGTCTGGGATGCTAGTAAAGCATATATGAGAGGTAATTTGATTTATATGAATAATGTTCACAGGCGTAAACAAATGCAAAAACGTAAAGAGTTAGAGGAAGAGATTAAATTGAAAGAGCAGGCTTTTATTTTAAATCCACTGGATAATAATTTAAAAGTATCTATTACTGTGCTCAGGAAACAATTTAATATGTTAATAGCAGATCAGATGGCAACTAGTTTAAGGTACATGAAATATAATACATTCTCTAATGCAAATAAACCAGGAAGGTGGTTGGCCTATCAATTACGAAAGAAGCAGAAATCAAGAATTATAGAGAAAATAGATTATAATGGTAAAATGACATCTCAACAAAACCTGATTAAAAAGAGTTTTTTAGATTTTTATTCTAAGTTATACGCTTCTGAAAAAATACAGTTTGAACAAATAGATAATTATTTACAGCAGGCACATTTTCCCAGATTGTCAGACAATCAAAGGGAAAAAATGAATTGCTCAATTACATTGGAGGAGATAAAGGGGGCAATTAAGCAATTAAAACTTGGTAAGGCACCAGGTACAGATGGATTTACAGCAATTTATTATAAGATGTTATCTGAAGAAATGATAGAACCATTAAGGGAATTGTTTAATAGTATTTTGTTGGGTGAAGCGGTACCTCCCTCCTGGAGAACTGCTTTTATATCTTTAATACCAAAGGAGGGTCAGGATTTGACTCAACCCAAGAATTATAGACCTATATCTTTACTGAATACAGATTATAAGATTTTTTCAAAAGTACTGGCAAATACACTAATGCAAGTGTTGAACCAATTGATTCATAGTGATCAATCTGGATTTATATCTGGAAGATATATGAAATATAATGTAAGACAAATTATTAATTTAATTGAATATTTGGATAAGAATAATCAAATTCCTGCTGCTTTTATTTTTTTAGATGCTGAAAAAGCATTTGATCAATTAGATTGGGGGTTTTTTGTTTCAAGTTATAGATAGAATGAATTTTGGGGGAAAAATTTTGTCCACCCTTAAGGCTATTTATCAACAGCAATCAGAACAGATTATAGTTAATGGGGGGTAACAGAAGCATTTAAAATTGAAAAAGGAACTAGACAAGGATGTCCATTATCTCCATTGTTATTTGTGTTAACAATGGATATTTTGTTAATTAAAATTCGGGAGTCTTCTATAATAAAAGGAATTAAGGTTAATAAGATTGAGTATAGATTAAGAGCTTTTGCAGATGACCTAGTGTTAACATTAACTCAGCCAATAGATTTGGTAATTGACTTGGTTGAAATTATTGCACAATATGGGAAAGTTTCTGGTTTTAAGATTAATTGTAATAAGACTAAAATATTACCAAAAAATATGTCTATGAATGATAAAGATATGTTAGTTACGCTTACAGGTTTTGAAATGGTTAAAAAGGTAAAATATTTGGGAGTTTATATTACAGCCACTAATGCTAAATTGTATAAGAATAATTATGAATCTTTATGGCTTAAGGTGCAAAAGGATTTAAATGATTGGAAAAAACTGCAATTATCTTTATTGGGGAGAATCTCAGCAGTAAAAATGAATATTCTCCCAAAGTTTCTTTTCTTGTTTCAAATGATCCCTATTTTAAAAAAAAGATGCTAATTTGGAGGATTGGCAGAAGGGTATTAATAAGTTCATTTGGGTGGGCAAGAAGCCAAGAGTTAAGTTTAAGATTATGCAAGATATAAGGGAACGAGGAGGACTTAAAGCCCCTAATTTAAAATTGTATTATGATGCGGTGGTTTTGACATGGATCAGTGATTGGTTAAATTTAACAAATAAGAATATACTTTCTCTTGAAGGATGGGATTTGTTATTTGGTTGGCAGGCATATTTAATTTATGATAAAAAGGTAGATACAAATTTTAAGGTCCATATCTTAAGGAGTGCTCTATTGAGAGTCTGGAAGAAATATTATTATAAATTAAATTATAAAATTCCTATTTGGGCAACTCCAGGACAGGTAATAGAGGGGATATCTAGGGGAGTTAACTTGGATAAAGTTTCTTACAAGGAATTACTTCGTCTGGTAGGACAAGACTGGCAATTTAAATCTTTAGTAGATTTGAAACAAGAAAATATTGAATATTCTTGGTTTTATTATAATCAATTGATAATGAGGTGGCGTATGGATCAAAGAGTTGGTATTACTTTACAGGATGCAAATTTGATGAAACAGATTAAAGATCAATCTCAAGCTCATATTAAAAGAATGTATAATGTACTGATTGAGTTGGATTCAGAAACAGAATTGGTTAAGGATTGTATGATAAAATGGGCGCAAAATATACAAGAACCAATTTTATTGGACACATGGGAGATAATTTGGGTTAGAAATGTAAAATTTACTCAGGCTCAAAACCTAAGGGAAAATTTTTATAAAATGTTTTATAGGTGGCATCTGGATCCTCAAAAATTGTCTTGTATGTATCCTAATTTACAACCTAAGTGTTGGAGATATGGAAATTTAGATGCAACTTATTTTCATATTTGGTGGACATGTAGGGAAGTTAAAGCATTTTGGATTAAGATATGGTGGAATATTCAAAATATTTTTAAGAAAAAGATAAAGTTTAAGCCTCAGATATTTTTGTTGGGTATTATGGAAGACTTGGGTGCAAAAGAAATGGAATTGATGTTGAACTTTATAACTGCTGCAAGACTACAAGTAGCTCAATATTGGAAAACGGAACGTTTACCCACTATAGAAGAATGGTCACTTAAAGTTTCGAATTTAGCAGAAATGGCCAAGATTTCCGCTTATGTGAAGGATTATTCACAAGAAAGATATATTTTGGTTTGGAGAAGATGGATAGATTACATTGAGTGTAAATATGGGACCAAAAAATATCATTTGGTTTTTGAGTGAATTTTAGAGTATTATTGTTGTATAAAGGTTAGAATAGTTTATTTAGTACTATTTTTAATTATTAAAGTGATGTTATTATTATTGTTTTTAATAACTGTATATTTGTTTAAAAGACAGTTAAAGGAGGTTATAGATATGTTATTTTAATAGTTGATTAATGTTAGTTAGAGTATGATTATTTTATTGTTAACCCTGTGATTGGCACTGGGAAGTGAGGGGGGAGGGAGGGGGAGTGGAAGGGTGGGTTGGGGAAGGGGGGGATTTATATTGTAAAATTTTATAAAATTTTCAATGAAAAAAAATGTGTGTAAGAAGCATACCATAGTAGTAATGGGAGATTTCCACCATCCAGATACCAACTGGGAGACGAACTCTGCAGCGAGTGGGAGATCAAACAGATTCCTAACTAACCTAGCCGACTTCTTTGTCATCCAAAAGGTGGAGGAGGGAACTAGAAGTAAAGCTATACTGGACCTAATTCTTACTAAGAGAGAAGAAGTGGTAGAGGGAGATGAAGTTGCCGGAACCTTGGGTGAAAGTGACCATGTCATACTGAAATTCAATATAATGCAAACACAAGCAATATAAAATAATCCAGCCAGTGTCTTAAACTTCAAAAGTGCTGATTTTAACAAGCTTAGTTTCTTTCAACATATTAATAACAAGAAAAAAGTCAAGGAAACTGTAGGTCCACTAAACAGAGAAGATGGCAAGGAAATAACAGACAGTAGGGAGAAAGCAGAGCTGCTTAACTCATTCTTTGCATCAGTCTTCACACAAAAAGAAATTATAGCCCAACATACCAAAAAAACTACTGCAAAAGACAAACTAGAAACAAAAATTAAAATAAGCAAGAAAATGGTAAGCTGACCTTGATGAATATAAATCACCAGGACCCAACAGATTACATCCCAGAGTTCTGACTCATCAAATTTGCAGATGACACTAAACTGGCAGGAATAGCCAACACCTCAGAAGACAAGCTCAGGATCCAAACAGATCTTGACAAACTTGAACAGCGGGCCCTATCCAATAAAATGAACTTTAATGTGAAGAAAAGCAAAGTTTTACATTTAGGCAAGAAAAATCAAAGATATAAGTACAGATTAGGCGAGACCTGGCTCAAAAATAGTAACTGTGAGCGGGATCTTGGAGTGGTCATCAGGTGGATGATACTTAAATATGAGCCAGCAGTGTGCAGCAGCAGCCAAAAAAGCTAATACAATCCTGGATTCTACAAACAGAGGCATAGAACTGAGGTCACCAACCTTTCTTGGTTGATGGACTGGAGGGAAAGAGAAGGGGAAGCATTTTACTCGCGCACATGCTCCGGCCACAAGCATGTGCATGACGCAAACAGGGCAGGCTAGCCCTTGTGCGAGTACGCTAGCTAAAAATGTTCTGCATTTTTCGTCTGTCTGCATTTCCCTCCATTGAAACCTGAAGTACTCTGTTTACCAGCCAATGTTTAAAGTAATGGGAATGTAGCCTGCCTCCCCAAAAACGTTCCTGCCTATCACATCTCATTGTAAGAGTTTCTTGCATGTCTAAAGACTGCCTCTAAAGATCAGAGAAGCCAAAGCAGCCATCTCCCCCTCTCTCTTTGCTAAAAGTAGAAAAGTGATATTCTTTGTGTCTGCTCTGGAGAAGTGCTTTTGCCTACTGCATCGTATTGCCAGAATCCTTGCATGTAAAGACTATTTTTCAAAGTGCCTGAAGGCAGGACAAGAAGCAACGGGTGGAAACTAACCAAAGAGAGAAGCAACCTAGAACTAAGGAGAAACTTCCTGACAGTTAGAACAATTAACCAGTGGAACAACCTGCCTCCAGAAGCGGTGAATGCTCCAACACTGCAAGTTTTTAAGAAGAAACTGGACAGCCATTTGTCCGAAATGGTATAGGGTTTCCTGCCTGAGCAGGGGTTGGACTAGATGACCTCCAAGGTCCCTTCCAACTTTATTATTATTATTATTATTATTATTATTATTATTATTATTATTATTATTATTATTATTATTATTATTATTATTATNTGTTGTTGTTGTTGTTGTTGTTGTTGTTGTTGTTGTTGTTATTATTATTATTTTCTAAAGATCAGGGAAGCCAAAGCAGCCACCCCCCTCCTCCCCTCCTTTCTGTCACCAGAAGCCAAGAGGCAGGCAATTAACTCTTAACTTAAGGGGAAGAATTCTGAGTGTTCCTCTCAGCCTGCCTGATGCAAATCACGGATTTAAAGTGGATAGAAATGTGTTTAAGTGTCTAGATATATCTTCATTGTGGTTTCATAGACTAATTTCTCTTCAAGGAAAAGCAAGCATATATACTGAGTCTTTCTGCTTGCAGAGTTACAAAGCAATAACCATATCTGTATCTTCTTGACTGCAAAGCTGTTAACCAGAGAAGGCTGATTCCTTTATGCAAAAGCTGTTTTGAAAAGGTTCAGCAAAGCCAAGCTTGCACCCTATGCTGGCCCCTTTGAAGTCATTAACCCATTTGTTGTCATGGTAACCCAGCAATTGGTGAGAGAATACTGACTCATCTCCCCCTCCCCTTGGAATGCAAGGAATCTCAATGGGGAGAAAAATAGGCTTTTGGTTATAAAGACAACAGAGCCCACTCCTGCAAATAGCAATGCAGTAACACCCTCTAGTGGCAATCTGCAAACAGCAACCACACATTTTATTACTTGCTAGCAAAGCCTGAATTTAATGTTTGCAAAACAGACTAAACCAGCGAATTTATGTGCAAATTTATTGACTCTGGAATGCTAATCATTATAACTACACATTCCTAAAGACCCAAGTTGTAATTTAATGTAAGCTGAGTAATTTCTTTAAAAAATTACACTACAGGCTTTTTGCCTCACACCCCTTCTGAAAGGAAAGCACCCCACCCCACCTTGGTAGCTGATCAGCAAGTAGCGGGCTTGCACCAACCCAAGTTAATAGCACTCCCCAGAGGTGAAAGAAGGTACTTCGCTAAAATTTCTAACTATGCAGAGTGTACCTCTGATAGTCAAAGAGCAAGTTTCCTGAATTCACCCAAGGTAACCAACACCCCCTAGAGGGCACAGAGTAAACTTCACCCAAAGTAATCACTCACACAAGCAGTCACCCCTAGTGGTGTCTTTGCTGAGGGCAAATTAAGGAGAAGAAAAAGGCAGCAAATTAACCTTGCTTATTATCACAGAGCTGTACCGACCAAACGGATATTATGGGAACTAGTTGGAGCTCAGTAATTTCCCAAGCAGTCCACAGCTTGCAACGTAATGACCATGGTGGGGATTTATGGGAACTAGTTGGAACTCAGTAATTTTCCAGATGGCCAACCGCTTGCAACGTGATTCTTAGAGGAAAATATTTAGCTAGCCTTTCTCTAAGCACCCCCTAGTGGTTAAAGGAGGAACTCCATGCAAGCCTTTAATCACGCACAGAGAAAGCCCTCTAGTGGATAAAGGGTGAACCTCGAAGGAAGAGCACCCTAGTGACTGACCAGCAAGAAGTGACCCCTAGTGGTCAAAGGGTGAACTTTGCTGAAGCACCCCCACACACAGGAGAGCGCACCCAGTGGTGCCTCCACCCACAGAAAGCACCCCAGCAGTTGATCTGCAAGTAGTGACCCCTAGTGGTCAAAAAGCAAAGTTCATTGAATTCACTTCAAAATAGCTAGGAAGTTTACTGAACCTGTCTCATTGATTTAGAAGAAGGGGTTCAACCAGCCAGCCAAGGAGAAATGCTGCAACCAGCTCACCTTGACTTGTACATAGAGGCTGATGCTCAAGCCTCTGTGAGGCCAAAGACATCCCAGGTGCACTATGACCTGAGGCAACAAAGAAAGCCTACAGAAGCCATGTACTCACATCTGATGAAAAAATGGGAGTCGAGTTACAAGCACCATGAAAGACACTGGGAGAAATTACACAAACTCTTTCAAGTGCCTAAGGAGGAGCTCTCCCCCGAACGTCTGCGCTCATTGGAAGATGATAAGGAAGACGCTCTCTTGCAATGGATGGACTCCGAATGCCACCTCAAAGAGATTCAGGTGCAATTAGGAGACCCAACAGTCGATAGCATGATGCAAAGCCTCAAGCTAAAAAACAAGGAGCGTAATAAGTTTCTAGAGAGCTTAAAACGTCACCCAGAGCCCAAGCCTTACATGAAGGACAGACCAGTCGAGAGGGCAGAGTCCAAAGTTTCCCGCCATTTGCATGCACCATCCCAGTGATCAAATGTGGGTCCATCTCACGCCTCTGAAAAAGCCTCATCCTTTCGCCACAACTCACCACGAGTCCAGGCGTATTCCAGCATGTCACAACAATCTCACGTTACAGGCGCCTCCCGCCACTCAAAAGCGTCTTCTTGTCATAGCCAAGCATCCTGAGTTTCAAAGGCAGAGCAAGCAAACATCGAAGCTGAAGCTGCCAACGTAGTCTTTCGTGTGTTAGAAGAGGAGCAGCAGAAAAAGAAGGAATTGGTGGTGGTGGAGGTTGAAGTAGCTCAAATGGAGGCCAAATGAAAAGCGTAAGCAGCGCAATGGGAAGCTGAAGCAGCTCAATTGGAGGCCAAACGAAAAGCTGAAGCAGTTCAAATGGAGGTCAAACAAAAAGCTGAAGCAGCTCAAATGGAGGCCAAACAGAAGGCTGGAGTAGCGCAAAAGGAAGCTGAAGCAGCCCAAATCAAGGCCAAACTAATGGCTACTCAAGACGAGCTTGAGCTCATACAAAGCCAATGAGAAGTGGCAGATAAAACGGCAAGAGTGAAAGGCCTTCAGAGAACACTCCAACACACCAACTTCTTGCCCAATTGGGAACAACTGGAGAATGAAGACCGACACAGCCGTGTGCAGGCCTACGTGGACAACCAGAGCGCGTTTCAACGTGAGCAGGTACGAGCCCCGCAGCTATCCACAAGCCCCCCAAGACTGAGTAGGCAAGGAGAAGAATCTCAATGGCCAGATGTGCCGATCAGCCAGAGAGTTGACATCACAACATCTCGATCACGAGATCTTCCCACCGTTGCTTTACCGTTGACCCCAACGAACCAAACCACTGATGGTAACCAGATGAGTCCACCTGCAGCGGTGATGGCCCCACAGCAGGAAGAGCTGCCGCTAGGTGATGAGATTGCAAGAACTTGAGCCAGACTAGAGTCCCTGTTACATCAACAGGAAATGGCATCCCGAGGAACCGCCTCCAGACCTGACCACAGAGGAGAATCTCGACCACCAGCTGTGCCAGCCTACCAGGGAGCCAGCAACGCACCACCTGAAAGACGAGAAACCCTCCAACAAGTAAGCACACAAGGAGTCAGGTCCCCTCAGCTCAATGTAAGGGCAGAGGAATTCAGACCAAACCAACAAGGTCCCTCGCATGTGACATGGCAAGATACCCTCAGCGGACAACACGCTGAAGAAAGTTACCAGCCAGACATGGCACATGCCCCCGCTCTCGAAAGCAATGCACCACCTCCGCCTGGCTACCACCCATACGTGGGAGTGATGTATCCTCTAACTTTCGGTGGAAGAAGGTTGGACATGGCAGCCAGAGGCGTGCGAAAATTCTCCGACAAACCAGGGAGGGAGTACTTATTGTGGAAGCACATCTTCAAGTGTACCATCCACAATGAAAGGATTGAGCCAGACGAGGAGCTCATGCAGTTGATAGCCTAGCTAGGACCAGAATCCTCAAATGTAGTGAAGGACATCTTCGCATCCCATCTGTGTAATCCAGACATCGGCCTTAAAAAAGCTTGGCTTGCTCTCGATAAGGACTACGGTGCACCCGCATTGACAGAGTCCTCGCTCCTGGATCACGTTCATGAATTCCCTAGAATAAGAATCAATGAATCTCGCCAGCTGAAGAAATTCTCGTCCCTCCTTACACAGCTACAGATGGCACAACAGGATCCTACCTTGCCGGGACTAGCCCATCTCGACCAGTTCAGGTCACAAAACCCTATCGTCCAAAAACTACCATGGCAGTGGTAGATCAAGGTTTCTGTAGCTTATGAGAAAAAGCATCAAAAGGGAGCTCCCCCCATTGCTGTTCTTGTGGAATTTGTCAATGACCAGGCAGAGCTGTGCAATGACCCTCGATATCTCTCCATCAGAGAAACACATTTTCCACCGACCAGGCAGAGCAGTCAAAATTCTGATGCAGCCAAGAGTCCCGTCCAAAATGCATGGGGTAAAATCCCTGTTTCTGTGTATAAAACAGAGGTCACGGCCCAGCCAAAGAAGACTTCAGATGCGCAAACGCCGAGGAGTATTCATTCCACACCACAGAAAAAGGCCTGACTTGTCCAATTCATAAATCTTCACACTCTCTAAACAATTGCAGAGAATTTGGGAAAAAGTTCCTGGATGATTGAAAGGCCCTGCTCAAAGAGCATAGGATATGCTTCAAGTGCTGTGACTGTATGGATCATATGGCCAAAGATTGCATAGTTAGGGTGAAATGCCACCTGTGTAACAGTGACAACCACCCAGCAGCCTTGCATCTAGAATCTAAGAAGCCCTCTGAGGAGACACAACAAGCAACCTCGACCCCTCCCACGATGACAGAGCCTCAACGTGCTTCCAAAGAGCACCCAGTACCAATGGGAGTATACTGCACAGCAATATGTGGTGACTCACCACGCCCTCGTTCATGCTCCCCCATCTTTCTAGCTAAAGTCTATCCCAACAGGAGACCAGAAGAAGCTGTAAAGATGTACGTCATTCTAGATGTACACAGCTCTGCCACAATAGCTAAGTCAGCATTTTTTGACCTCTTTGACCTCCCGACTGAACTAACAGAGTTCGCAGTACAAACGATCACAGTGCCAATGAGCACGGTGGGGAGGAAAATCTCCGGACTACGCATAGAATCGATAGACGGGAGTTCACAGTTTCTGTTGCCACCAGTGTTGGAATGGGAGAACTTACCAGATAATCACAGTGAAATCTCAACACCAGAGGAGGCAAGAAACTTTCCTCACCTAGCTCACATAGCCGATCTAATCCCTCCCCTAGATCCTGAAGCCAAAATTCTACTTATGGTGGGACAAGATGCCCATGAAACCATTGGTTCCGATGAAAGAATCAAAGGCCCACCAGGTACCCCAGTAGCCATTAAGATGGAACCTTGGATGGGCCATAGGAGGAACGATATATATCGATAAGTTGCAAACCCCAACCCAAGTGAACATCTTGAAGACTTCCATTCTCAATAATGAGAGAGCTTCCCACCTAGAACCATGGCAAGAACACTTCACGCTTTCAACAGCCAAGCCTACTTTAGGAGCGACCGTGTTCCGAACCAGCAATAATGACAACGACGTGGGACTGTCAATAGAAGACAAAGAATTTCTAGAGCTCATGGACAAAGAATGTCTGCAGGATGATACAGGGAGTTGGGTAGCCCCACTACCTTTCCGTATACCCAGGCAGCATCTACCTAACAATCATGAACAAGCTCTTTCTCGCCTTAACAACCTGAGGAGAACCATGAACAAGAAACCCAAAATGAAAACGCATCTGGTAGAGTTCATGGAAAAGATGTTCCAAAACGTACATGCAGAGCCTGCCCCCACCAATGAAGGAAGAGGAAGAGTGCTGGTACCTACCATTCTTCGGGGTGTATCACCCACAAAAGCCAGGGCAGATAAGAGTGGTCTTCGACGCCAGCGCACAGCACCAAGGCATCTCTCTGAACAAGGTCCTTCTTACAGGACCTGACCTCATCAACAGTCTGCTTGGACTGCTCATCCGCTTCATAAAGGAAGCTATGGCAGTCATGGCTGACATCCAGCAGATGTTTTATTCATTCTGCGTAAGGGAAGATCATCGCAACTACCTGCATTTCCTGTGGTTCAGCGATGACCTACATAACCAGCAGATAACTAAATCCAGAATGCGAGTACACATTTTTGGAAACGGTTCTTCCCCTGCAATAGCTAATTACGGCCTGCAATGCACTGCCTGTATAGGTGAAGCCGAATACGGTGCCGACGCCAAACGCTTTGTACAACAGGACTTTTACATTGATGATGGCTTAAAATCCATTCCCACTCCCACAGAAGTGATAGACCTAATAAAAAGGACATGCCAGATGTTAGCGGCAGCTAACCTTAGGTTACACAAAATTGCGTCCAACAGTGAAGAAGTGTTAGCGGCCTTTGACCCTGACGACCATGCAAAAGGCCTAAAAGACCTCGACTTTGGCACAGACTATCCTCATTTCCAACGTAGTCTCGGCTTGTGTTGGGACTTGAAGAAGGACGTCTTCACCTTTAGAATCCTGACAAAGGACAACGCTTTCACGAGGAGTCTTGTCTACAGTAAACAGTCTGTTCGACCCTTTGGGTTTTGCTGCACCCATAACAGTCCAAGGCAAACTTCTTCTGCGCTCACTCTCCCAACACGCCACAGACTGGGATAAGCTACTTCCGCCAGAACACCAGCAGGAGTGGGAGACGTGGAGCAAATCCCTCAGTTGCCTCCAAAGCATATACATCCAGTGCACGTATGCTCCCCTTTCTCTAGCCACTGCAACAAAGAGGGAGCTGCACATGTTTTCAGACACTTCGACAAAGGCTATCGCAGCTGTAGGATACATCAAAGTCTACAGCGGGGAAAGCTGCAACATTGGTTTCATCATGGGAAAGGCAAAACTGACACCACTACAAAGTCACACCATACCCAGGTTAGAACTCTGCAGTGCCGTTCTAGCCATAGAGATAGCAGACCTGATAACAAAGGCGATGGACCTCGAGTTACAATCCACCACCTTCTACACAGACAGCAAGGTGGTGCTAGGCTACATCCACAATCGAAGCAGATGCTTTTACATCTATGTAAGTAATAGAGTGGAAAGGATAAGAAGATCTTCAGACCCTGATCAGTGGCGATATGTGCCAACAGATCAGAATCCAGCTGATCAGGCTACTCGGTCCATTCCTGCATCATAGTTGGCAGACTCAGTTTGGTTAAAGGGTCCTGAGTTTTTGGCGTATCCAGACAACCAGATGTCGGAAGAACCAAAGCACTATGAGCTGCTAGAGCCAGATCAGGACAACAACGTGCGGCCTCAGGTACCCAACAAATCGCTAGGACGGGGTGAAAAAATGACCACCTAGATTGTTTGCCTGTCTGCAGGCATCAAGGAGACAGAAAAATTGTCTCCCCATCATTTCCTAGACACCACTCGTTTCGAACGCTTCTCCAGGTGGAGACCTCTTGTAGCAGGTGTAGCAGTGATAGTTCATTTCCTACACTGTGAAATGAGCTTCTCAGACACCTGTCTCCAGGCCGAAAGAGGAATTCTTCGTAGCGTGCAACAAGACTCATACCCACTTGAATTTGAATGTCGGGAAGGTAAAAGAGCTATCCCAAAGTCTAGTTCACTGCTGAAATTGAACCCATTCGTGGACAGTCATAACTTGCTTTGAGTAGGAGGGCGTCTAGACAAGGCTGAGTTAGCTTCAGACTTAAAACACCCCATCATCCTTCCGGCTCGTCAACATGTCACACACCTGTTAGTTCAACATCACCACAAAACCGTCCATCATCAAGGTAGACACTTCACAGAAGGTGCCGTCAGAGCAGCCGGCTTCTGGGTCGTGGGAGCCAAAAGATGCATCGCCACTGTCCTGAACAAATGTCTACATTGCCGTAAACAAAGGGGTGCGACACAACACCAGTTGATGGCTGACCTATCACACGAGCGCCTCACTCCAGGACCACCATTCATCAAGGTAGGCCTAGATGTATTCGGACCTTGGTCATTATCTGCTCGTCGAACCAGAGGTGGTCATGCCAACAGCAAACGTTGGGCTGTACTTTTCACGTGTCTCAGCATTAGAGCGGTCCACATAGAAGTCATCAAATCTATGGATTCTTCTTGTTTCATCAATGTTCTAAGAAGATTCCAAGCCTACAGAGGCCCAGTCAAGTTCTGACCACAGAACTAATTTTGTAGGGGCCTGCAAGGAACTGCAGATTGATGAAGGCATTTGTCCCGATTCAGACATTGACAAGTACCTAAAGGCCCAAAATTGTGTCTGGACATTCAATCTTCCCCATGCATCTCACATGAGAGGAGTGTGGGAGTGCATGATTGGCATAGCCCGCAAAATCTTGGACTCTATGATGACTAAGATACCCACACTAACGCATGAGGTCCTCGCCACCCTCATGGCAGAAGTAGCAGCTATCGTCAACGCTCGACCCTTGGCTCCAGTATCTTTAGATCCTGAAAATCCAACCATCCTCACCCCAGCTACTTTATTAACCCAGAAGACAGGCGATTGGCCAGCACCATCTGGGAAATTTGCTCCCAAAGACATGTATGAACAACAATGGAAGCAAGTTCAACTTCTGGCCAACACCTTCTGGAAGCGCTGGAAGCAAGAATATTTGTCTACCCTTCAGGATCGCCGAAAGTGGAAGACCAAAGAACCCAACCTACAAGTAGGAGACCTTGTCTTATTGAAAGACAAGGACGCTCATGGGAATTCTTGGCCCATGGGACTTGTGCACCGGGCCCTACCCAGTTCTGATGGACTAGTTTGCCAAGTTGAGGTCCAGATCGTGAAGCCATGTGAGCCAGATCGTGACTCACAAACTCTTGTGAAAAGGCTTTACACCCGGCCAATCACTGACCTGGTCCCGTTGCTGAAGAAGACCGAACTGGAAGATTGAACCTCAAACTATGTATTTGTGTCTATGCATTGTTTGATGTAACACTTGTTTATCTATGTTATAATTGTGCATGTTTTTATATTTACCTTATAGTTATGCATGTTTGACACCATGTTTTGCCTATTTTAGTCACTTGTTAGTTAGCAATGAGAATTACATGCCTCAATACTACGTTTTTTGCCTATTTCAGTTAGTTAGTAGTGGAAATTTACATTTCCAAGTGGGGAGTGTTCTGGATCAGCCAGTTAGATGGGTTTGTATGTTACAATGTTTGGCATTTATAGGGTTAAGCACTATCTCCTTAAGAGATGGCTTATGGGTAATGTAGTTTTAGCTATTCAGTAAATCCCATGTTAACAGGGGAGGGGCTACTAAGTTCATCACAGGATATCCTGGCTATGTGCCAGTTTGGAATGTCTTTGTCTGAGATAAACATGAAACCACTGGAGGACACACACAGTCCTAATTAATGCTAGATGTGATGTGAAGGAATTATTGATTTTTTACCTATAGAGATGAACAGATATGCAATATCCAGAAGAAACTACAGAAACGTGAGTTCAGCAGTATTCCTGAATAAATGTCTGTTTTACAATCATCTTTATTGAGTCATCTGTCTCACCTTGGATTAAAAAGCATCTTGATTCAGGTTTCAGAACACTAGCCCTGCCTTGTTTTTGTGCACAGCACATGCTCTGAGTCATGGTGACAGCAACATGGATGAAACTGGGTGAGATTCGATCTTCTCTTTACCCTAAGTACTTTCTTTTCCTGTAAAAGCTGCCTGAAGTATCTTTCCCCCTGTGAGGAAAGAGGGAAGGGAATTTCTATCCCACCCTCTAAGAATAGTAGCAAATGACTACCCAAGTGAATTAAAGCATTAAAAGAACAACTTTAATTTAATTGGATTTATATGTTCCTAAAACTTGGGGACCAAAATTTTTCCTATTTTTATTGGAGACTTTTGCTTTTATCTACAAAAAAAAGAAATAAAATTGGAAAAAGGATTATAAAAATTTTGGACTTAAAAAACCTTAAATGGCATCAGTGACATCTTGTGGTGAGGTTTGGTATTACAACTTGTTATTTCCTAACAGAGACTTGGCTCGAAGCCCAGAGCTTAGATAAGACTCTTCTGACCTTGGCACCACCTGTGAGGAACTCATCTGTAAGAGAACAGCTGGGTGGCATAACTGGCCTACTTGAACTGTGAATGTAAACGGTTACTGACTTTCAGAGTTATATGTGGGAAATTGCCTTCCTATCTCTTTATTTGAGGAATATTGGTTACTATATGAGATGATGAAATATCTTGGACTACAAAATCTTGCTTGACAAACGACTTTTACTATAAAGACTATTTATAAACACGTGAAAGAGATGGATGAAAACCAAGAAAAGATCCTTTCCATGTTGAAAGCAATACACGAAACCATTTTTTCAGCTTGTGATAAAATAAGACCTAACATAAAAGATCAAGACGCCAGTTTAGATACACAAACCCAAACTTTGACTACAACCAAAGAACCAACAATGCAGAAAATAACAGAAGAAGTGGAACAATCAAATATTAAGATAGAGGACTCAATTGACCAACAAATACAGTTAACGGAAAATCCAGAAAAGGGAGTGACAACATTGAAAATGGAAAAGACTTTGTATATAAATCAGAAGAAATTTGAGAAAGAAGAAGAACAGATTGAATGGAAGATAAACATATCAGGGCAATTATGGGGAATTGGAATAATAGGGAGACAACTTTATGAATACAAATGGGTTAGTCCTTCCAAAAAATGGCAATTAAATGGTCTCCTTTATTTCAAATAACATATATAATAATAGAGGGAGATCTATTTGATGAGCTAAAAGCACTGATATGGAAGCCTAGTTGGCAAAGGAAGAAAGCCAGAATAAGGCTGAAGAAAATTGGGGTTTTGATTTATTAGAGGGGATTTCATATTATTAATTAGAGGGTTAAAGGGAGAGGTTGAGATAAGGAGAATTCTGGTCATTAGATTTAAAATATTTGGAAATTAGTTGAAAATAAGGATTTTATCTGTTTAATATTTAAAAATTAGACCTAAAAGAAAAAAATTATGAATATGTTTGATTTATTTATTAACCCAGGTAATATATATACAATGGTTTTGATTATTAAAGGGGATATTGTATTATTAAGTAGATGATTTAATATGGTGGGAAATAAATAACTTTTAGGAAATAGAACAAGATTATATTTAAATAGATAAAGTGTGTATTTTGGATATTAGATTCTGTTATGAATTGAGATAAGGGAAATCTTGGTTACCTAAAACCTGAAAATTATAAATATCAAAGATTAAATTGGAATATTGATGGGAAACTAAAAATTGGGAAAAATTAATAACAGGATATGGATTGTTTATGAAGATTGAATGTAAAAAATGATTAAGATACGTATAAGCTAAAATTTATTGATAAATGTAATAATGATGTTTTTACTGAGTTTATATAATAAGAACTGTATTAGCTTAAATACGAGACAGTAAATGTTAAGGGAAAAAGAGAGGAAATATTTGATGTTATAACTTGAGATTTGTACTAAAGATTTTGTTGTTGAACTATTGATTAACCCAGCCACCACGTTGCTTTTTAAATACTTAAATGTAAAATTGGAAAATTAATATTATATAAAAAAAAGAAGAAATAAGGGTGACATGATAGCAGTATTCCAGTATTTGAGGGGCTGCCACAAAGAAGAGGGGGTCAAATTATTCTCCAAGGCACCAGAGGGCAGGACAAGAAACAATGGTTGGAAACTGATCAGAGAGAAGCAACCTGGACTTAAGGAGAAACTTCCTAACAGTGATGATAATTAACCAGTAGAACAGCTTGCTTTCAGAAATCGTGGGCGCTCCATCACTGGAGATTTTTAAGAAGCAACTAGACAATCACTTGTCTGAAATGGTACAGGTTCTCCTGCTTGAGCAGGGGTCTGGACTCCATGGTCCATTCCAGCTCTATTTTATTCTAATTCAAAAATCTCGGATTGATAGGAGTTATTCTGCATATGCAACACAGTAATTAAATTGAAACGAGGTTATACAGCTTTGCTTATCTTTAATCAGCAAATCAAATAGTTTCAGAGTCAGTAAGGAAATTTCTATACGAAAGTACGCTAAATAAATTCCTTCAATGCATTGATGTCGGGAAAATCTCGCGTTTTTACATAAAAGAAGGGCGCGGTTCGAAGCCAGTAGAAGGGAGTGATGATGTGGCATCTTTAGCATGTACTATTTATTCGTTTGGCAGGCTGGCCAACTACATTCCCCAAGAATCTTTGCGCGAAAAGTGGGCTGCCATTGTCACGGCCGCCATCTTGAAATCTGAACTGCTATCAAAATAGATTTGCGGATTGTATCAATCTTTCCCACTCTTGCGGCAGCCTGGGGAAAGGGGAGGGGGGAGACTTAGTAGCAGGTCCAGCTTGTTGGAAGGAGGCGCTTTAAGGTACTGAAATCTTCAGTAGGTCAACTATGCGATTCGGGCGGAGAGATTGAATTCGTATGTGAGATTGAATGGAGGGGCATTTTTGAGCCCGGCAGATCTGTGGGGAAGGGATTTTTTGGCTCCTCCCATCTGAGTTAGTGATGTTTCGGTCAGCTAAAACCAACCCAGCTGGGAAATAGCAAGGGAGAGAGAGAGAAAAGAGAAAGGAGGCCCTGAAGGAGGAAGCTGACAAAATGAGGGAATCCTGTCGAATTTGTGGTCGGGAACTTTGTGGCAATCAGAGGCGCTGGATCTTCCACCCTGCAGCTAAACTAAATTTGCAGGTTTTGCTCTCGCATGTTCTGGGCAAGGAGATCTCACGAGATGGCAAAAACGAGTTTATCTGCAGCAAGTGTGCCTTTATGTTGGAGCGCTTATATCGCTTTGATACTGTTATTGCGCGCATCGAAGCGTTGTCAATTGAGCGGTTGCAGAAGCTGATGCTAGAAAAGGACCGCCTCAAGCTGTGTATCGCTGGAATATACAGGAAGAATAACGACGAGCCCACCGACGAGACGACGGACGTCTCCAGCCTGCCGGATCTGCGCTACTCTGCTCTCCTCCAGGAAGACTTCGCTTATTCAGGGCTTGAATCCTGGACAGAGCCGGAGGAACGAGTTGGAGAACCACAAGCGTGTCACGCTGCAGAAAGCCGCCCTAGGCGATGTCGGGGTTGCGCTGTGCTCCGCGTTACTGATGCTGATTATGAGGCAATTTGCAAAATCCCACGAAAGGTGGCAAGAGATCTCTCCTGTGGATCATCCAGGTGTTCTGCCAACGTTTGTAGTGAAAAGTTACTTATATGTGAGCCAGTAATTACTGACTTGTTAAGGGTCAAGGCGCCTTTGGATGAAAAAAGCGTGGAAGGGGAAACTCCCGAATCGTCCCTTGAGTCGTTGGATGCAACCGCTGGTGCATTACATCCAAAAGAGGAGGAAACGGACACAGAGGCAAAGAGAAGCGCGATGTGTAACTGTATAAATGATTGTGGGGCCCAAAGCTTGTCACTTCAGGGCATCAGGTTAGAGGTAGCCCTTAATTTGGTGAAAGCTTTTGACTGCAAGCCAGTCCAGAGTCCCAGAGGGAGCAAGTTACCTATTCCTGTAAAATCAAGTTCTCATTGCCAGAACCTGGATAAAAACTCTTCTTCTGGCTTCCCAGATGTGGTGCTGAAATCTCAACCTGGCTTTGCCTTAGCTTTTCCCTTGGAGATGTCCGATCTTCAGGAATTGTGGGAAGACTTATGTATGGATTATGTTCCACTTCAAACTAAGGTAGAAGATTATTTCTTCCAATTCTGCCTTTCAAATTCTCGAATATTGTCATCCTGTACTTTTGATTCACTTTTGGCTTGAGATGCAATATTTTTGTAACCCACCTATAGTTTACTGCTTGCTTTCTTCATCCACTACAGTTTACCGCTTGCTTTCTTCACCCATTATTGTTGTATTCTGAAAATTGCATGTTCGTTTTCTGCTGTTTTTGCCTGAAGTTTATTTTTTCTTTTAGCCTTTGGTTATGTTTGCTTTGCAAATGATTAAAATGAATGTTATTTTCTGCCTTACATGTGAAATAAGACTTATTTCTTTAAAAGTCCTTGTGGAGTTGAGTTCTTTAGTCCAGATTTGTGCTAGCTATAAGCTGATTAGGATATTCACATTAAAAATGGCATATCTTCTGTAGGTTTTTTTAAAGGGAATTGCTAGCAATTGTCATAAAAATATATCACTTCAGATTGTTCTCACTGGCATGCTAGATATCATGTGTAAGGAGATTGCATTATGAATTTCACTGACTTCGTTAACAAAATTTTATAAATTTTACTGACACGTTATGTGACTATTCTTAACAAATAGTACCTCTAACTGCATTTTGTTAGATTTTTTAAATCCTGCCTATTATTTCTATAAACAACTCAAGGCAGTGAACATACATAATACTCTTTCCTCCTCCTACTTTCCCTTCAACAGCAACCACTGTATGAAGCAAGTTGGGCTGAGAGAGTGTGACTGGTCAAAAGTCAGCCAGCTAGCTTTTATGCCTATGGTGAGATTAGAACTCACAGTTTCTAGTTTCTAACCTGATGTCTTAACTTAGACCAAACTGGCTTTATATTTATATATCTATCATATCTATATTTATATAGCAATAAATGCTAATTTCAGTTAGCAATAGCAGTAGCACTTAGACTTATAGTGCCTTACAGCACTCTCTGAGTGGTTTGCAGTGTCAGCATATTGTCCCCAACAATCTGGGACCTCATTTTACCAACCGTGGAAGGATGGAAGGCTGAGTCAACTTTGAGCCCTTACAAATATTCTAGATGCATCTGTATTTTCTTCTGTATAAAGAAGTGTTGTGTGTTTCTGTACTCCCTGCTTGTACTAGTATATGTCTGCACCTGGCAGCACAGGGCAAAGCTATGTGTACTCCACTAAGGGTCAAATGTCTAGGAGAAATAGGTGAAAATAGAACAGTTGGCAGCATTTGAAGAAATAACTTACAGGGATGCAGAGGAGGAATATTTTTTTGATTGAATGCAGCCAGTTCTTAGCAACGCATTTTAGGAAGGACAGTGAAAAACAAGGAGTAGTCCAGAGAGTAACAGGCCTGGAAAGAAAAATATAGGAACAATGGTTGTAGGAGTTGAATATGTTTAGTTGGAGAATAGAAAACTGTAGGGCAGTGGTTCTCAACCTTTTTAATGCCGCGACCCCAGCCGATCGTAAGTCGAGGACTAAACTGGTCGTAAGTCGAGGACTAAACCGGTCGTAAGTCGAGGACTACCCAAGCGGTCGTAAGTCAAGGACTTTCCCTGCCCAGGAGCGCCACGCATGCGTGGTTCCGCCCCCTGCACCGGCCGAGGCGTAGCTGGCAAGCGGCAGAGACGGAGCAGGCCGACCACCAGCTGGCCCAGCCCAAGGGAGGTAAGGCACCCGCCGGAAAAGGGGGAAAAAAATGGCAGACAAAAAAAAATGGCAGACAGCCTTGCTTGGCGACCCCCATGAAATGGTCAATCGACCCCAAATGGGGTCCCGACCCACAGGTTGAGAACCACTGCTGTAGGGAGACAAGAATCTGAAGGACTGTCATACGGAGTAGGGATTTTCAAACTTTTTTCAGCCATAGGACCTGTTAGTTTTTTTTAATCCTGAATCCCCCCAGTTGGCAAAGCTCTACCGATAGAAAATTGGCTGTGTTCAAGTAAATTTTTATTTTATACGAATTTTAATGGAATCACATCAGGTGCCCACAGAACCCAGTTTGAAAAACCCTGATCTAGAAGATGGGATAGAACTGTTCAGTTGTTTTGTGGGAACAGGTAAGAAACTGTAGATTTAAATTACAAGAAATTTATTTTAATTGAACATGAGGAAAAAATTCCTACAGGAGGTGCTAAAAGAAAGGCTGGATGGCTATTTTGGAGAGATGCTATAGCAGTGACTTTCAGCAGTGAGCAGAGTGTTCAAATATATTATCTTCAAGATCCAACTTGTACATTCATATAGCAGTAATACAAAATAATACAGAAATAATTTTTGACTGTTAATCCATATTGTAATATTTTGTGCCTGCTAAAAAGGCATATTGATGATGCCTTAAATAAATGTGATTCAAAATTATCTGAAGGTCAGTAGCTATAGAGTTGTCTGGGGTTTCTGGTGAAAATTTAGCTATTCTAAATTTTTGGTTAAATAAACTTTAGCTAAGTTTATTTTTGATTCAATTACAAAGAAATTGAGTTTCTGCCTAATTGAAAACATATTCAGCCATTCATTTGCCTTCTTTTGTTCTTGCTATCTGAAAGTTAAGTGTTATTTGTTTAAATCAAGATGAGTGCCTTGCTTGTATAGAATATCTCTTCCTAAATTAGCAAATCTTTCAGTGCAAAACTCCTGTATGGAAATCTGAAAAGCTGCTGTAAGCTAATGTGCCATCTGGTGGGCACACCTTCTTTCCATAAGTATTACCATAACTCATATGGACTGTAAATATATGTTTATAACTGTAACTGTGCACATTGAAAGTAATATTATGGGAATTATCCAGTAAGCTTAACAAACTAGCATCTAAGTTCAGGCCTCAGAAAAACTGACATCTAGTTTGTGAAGAAATTATATCAATCTTAATTTCTCTTTAATTTTTCTCCTCTGATTTGGAGTACTTTTCCATAATTTTTTTGTGGCTGACTTCTAAAACAAATTAGTTGAGGAATGAAGTATTTATTGCATGATACAGATATAGATTTGAACAGAAAAATAAATTCTTGTTTATTTTTTTTTTTTCAATATAAAATTTTTATTGTTTTCATCATAAAAAAAACAACACCAGTATTACACAATATTATTACACAATATTATATCCCACCCCCCCGGACTTCCCAAACCAAATCCCAGGCTAATATTCAGATATAAGTAAACGAATATTAATTTCTCTAACTCCACAAACTCTATTATAAACCCATCTCCTCCATATTAGTAAAAATTATTCATTTAAGTAATTCAGATCACCAAAATCTTTACCAATTCAGCAAGATACTTTAACACCGCCAAAAAAAAACAACCATTCATTAAATTTAGTTTTTCCCTGTCACCAATAACTCTTCCTCTCTATTACAACATAATTATCATATTTGTAGTAATAATATAAGTGCATTTCTATTTTTAAAAAATATATTCTATCATTTCATCAATCTACACCTATAAAAAATCATTTTAAATCCTTAATAAAATTTACAACTTCAATTACATATCAGTTATAGTATCAAAAAAAATTCCCTTCCATTCCTAATTAAATCAAGCAGATTCAATCTATTACAACATAATTATCATATTTATAAAAATAATATGAGTCCAAAAAAAATAAATAAAAAAAATGCATTAACAATAAGTCCACATCCTTCAACCATTATTAAATCAAAAAGAAACCTTTAAAACCTTGATTCCCATCCATTCATAGTTAAATCAAACAAGTTCAATTATTACAGCATAATTATCATATTTATAATAGTAATATAAGTCCAAAAAAAAATACATTAACAATAGGTCCCCATCCTTCATTCA
>NW_015386266.1:88848-91999 GCF_001527695.2 Protobothrops mucrosquamatus | reverse complement strand
CGGAGAATCCTCGGGGCTCCGGAGGAGTTCTCACCTACATCGTCCATATAGGACGACTCGGGAACTCAACTCCTACCCCGGGCAGCTCACCTATCCCCTTATGCCCAGGGGAAAGGTATCAGGCCGTTTGACAGCTGGTACTGGCTGTCAAAACGGCTTTTACGCGAAACAGGCGGGAGGCAGCAAACAGCTGCGACCAACGAAGTCGCCTGCCACCGGAAGTCAATAAATTCTTGTTTATAATACAGACAACCATTTGCCATTTTTTGCATTGTTGAGCTTAAATTTGTGGTGAGCTCTCAAATGAAAAAAGTAGTTCCAATTTTGTGCCAGAGTAGAATATAATCCTTTCCTTGTTACATGAATCTGCTAATATTTTCCTTTATTCAGTTATTTATTCCCTTAATAAAAAATGTTATAGAAGAAAAATGTATACTGTACTTGCAAGGCTAATGAAATGAGAGAAACAGCACACTCAAATCAGAATGCCACAGGCAGAGCAAGCTGGATATGTAGACTGTTTCTTACTCTCCCTTGAATTTGCATATATGTATAATGCCAGTGTCTGCAGAAGGCAATAGCTTCCTGCTGAAACATTTACATGCTTTATTGTACCTAATTATATTTATGATAATTCACAGTTGCAAGACAATTTGCTGTTAGTTCGCCTTTTCTTAAATATAAGAAATAAATATCAAAATTAAATTAGTGATATAAATTTATTTATGGTATTTAGCAGCTCCAAGAAAAAGTTAATGAAATGGATTTTGAACTGAAATCTGTCCAGCATACATCCAAGAAACAGGATCACATAACCCAGAAACTGAAAGAGACGTTGAAGAGCAAGGAAAATGAGGTTTGTAATTCTTTGAAGAATAAATACTGATATAGATCTAATGACTGAAATATAATTAGGATAAGGTAGGGCAGAGCAGAGCAGAGCTGGAAGGGACCTTGGAGGTTTTTTAGTCCAACTTCCTGCTCAAGCAGGAGACTGAACAGGTGGCTGTTCAGTCTTTTCTTAAGAACCTCCAGTGATGAAGCACCCATTACTTCTGAAGGCAAGCTGTTCCACTGGTTAATCGTTCTGTTAGGAAGTTTCTCCTTAATTTCAGGTTGCTTCTCTCCTTGATTAGTTTCCATCCATTGTTAGTTTCTATCCATTGTCTTGCCTTCTGGTGCTTTGGAAAATAAGTTGACCCCCTTTTCTTTGTGGCAGCCCCTCAAATAAATGCTTTCTTCTCAGCTTTCAATATTATTTGCAAATAATAACAATCAAGAATTTGATTCATATCACTTCCAATAAATATGTAGTCAACTATCAAGATATAGTAAAACTGAAAATACTCTTTGTGAATTTAGAATTGTCATTGTTTCCTGTAGTGTGAAGAACTAAATCATATAATTCATAACCAGAATGAGAAAATAGCCAAACTGCAAGATGTGCTACATAAGAATCAGCTTGGGCAATTACAGGTATGGCTTTTACTTGAATTTTTTTTTACAAATTATCATTTTTGTTTATATCTCTCCAAAAATTGAAATTTACAGTATTTTTTTTGAGTTTTACAAGTTGATTAACCTAATGTATGCTAAAAATATAATGTACACTAAAAAAAAATCCCCGTTAAATCCAAAAAGAGCAATATGCCAGCTAAAACATTTCCAGTATTAACACAGATGATACAGTTACATATATGATACATATTATAAGATGCAAAGATATTACTTTTTCTAAGGAAAAGTTTAAATAATTAAGAACTTTGGAAACTAATTCTTTACCTGCTTATAGCCAATAATTAAGATGAGCAGGTAGAACAATACAGTAGTGATCTGCTGTCTGCAGTTTAAAGTCTGCAGTAGAAAGAAATTGACAGATTTGCTAGTTTAAAAATACTTCAGGATTTTAGAATGTTGAATTGTGTGTTAAAATATATGAAGACAATTGCTAAGAAGATGTTGTAAGCCACCCAGAGTCACCTATGTATGAGCTGGGAAGCTAAAAAGTATAAACAAACAAACAAACAGGGTTCCTACTTCAGGACCTAATTCATCAGTGTAAGGCTCTGAAGCATAAATGGGTTTCATCTTATGAGGGTAGGGAGAAATGTGTTTGGCTAGAACCTTGCAAATCTTAGCAGGATGGTTTTTAAAGAAGAGTACAGGAGAAAAGGCAAAGTGCCCAGGAATATAGCTGCATATATCCTCATAGAGGAGTCACGAGCCAGGAAATACTAACTATAAATCTCCATTTTCCAGTGATAGAGAGATGACCCAGCAATGACATCTGTAGGTTCCAATGTTTACACAATAGTGCTCAGAGAATGAAATAGAATCCTAACATGGGAAAGCAACAATGGTCACATAAATATTAAAAATTGCAGTGACAGGAGAATCATGATTAGAAGGTGGAAATCAGAGAATATTAATTATTCAAAGAAATAGACCCAATATTATCACAGTACAGGTTTCTCAACTTGCAACCATTCATTTTATAGCCATTCAAAGTTATGACAGCACTGAAAAATATTACGGTACTTATGACTGGGCCTCCCACTTACGACTATTGAACCATCCCTCTGATTATGAGCAAAAAGCATCCCTCTGATTGTGAGCAAAATTTGGGTGCTTGGTAACAAGCATAAATTTATGATGGTTGCAGATCCCAGATTCACATGGGGACTTCTGATAAATCAGTGTGAGCAATTTGCTTAATGACTAGAGCAGCAAAAATCGTAAAATTAGGCATGACTCACTTAAGAATCGCATCGCTTAGCACAGTGGTTCTCAACCTTTCTAATGCCGCGACCCCTTAATACAGTTCCTCATGTTGTGGTGACCCCCAACCATAAAATTATTTTCGTTGCTACTTCATAACTGTAATTTTGCTACTGTTATGAATCGTAATGTAAATATCTGATATGCAGGGTGTATTTTCATTGTTACGAATTGAACATAATTAAAGGATAGTGATTAATCACAAAAACAATATAATAATGCTCGCTGGAGAAGCTTACTCTTCCTTGCTCAAAAATGTTGGGAAGGAGGGAAGGGGAAGGAAGGAAGGAAGATTGAAGGGGAAAGGAAGGAGATGGAGAAGGAAGGAGATTGAAGGGGGAAGGAAGGAAGGAAGGAAGGAAGGAAGGAAGGA
>NW_015386266.1:85669-87312 GCF_001527695.2 Protobothrops mucrosquamatus | reverse complement strand
CCGCGGCCGGGCAACCAGGAGGCGTGGGGATCGGCTCGGCGCCGCAGCTCAGCCAGCAGCAGCAGCAGCGCGTTGCCCGAGCAGGGCGGGAAGAGAGGAGGTGGTGGTGGCAAGTCATGAAAGCAGCGTCCACACCTTCAGGGTGCAAATGCCTTGGACGGTTTGACTCCCCCACCCCTTTATTTATTGATCTGCCACAAGCTCGTGCAAACAAGTCCCGAGGAGTTCTGAACGAGCGGTCGTTTAAAAAAAAAAAAGCTTTCAGCAACGAGGCAGAAAGGGGAACTCACAGCTCTTTTTTCCCCCTTTCTCGGCGACTGGGAAGGCAGCAGCCAGAGACGCCGCTGCACAAAGGGAGGCGGAGAGAGGGGCGAGGGGGAACAACTTTCATCCTTATCAGACCCGGTTCCCTTCTGGTCGACCCCCAAATTATCTTTCCTCTCTTTCTCTTTCCTCTCTCTTCTCTTTCCTCTCTCTTCTCTTTCCTCGCTCTCTCCCTCTTTCCTCTCTCTTTCCCTCTTTCCTCTTTTTCTCTTTCCTCTCCCGTTTCTCTCTTTCCTCTCTCTCTTTCTCTTTCCTCTTTTTCTCTCCCTCTCTCTATTTCTCTCTCCCTCTCAAAGATCCTTAAAATCTCTCCCTCTCAAATCCTTAAAAGTTATACTTGGGTGGAAGACTTTTTCTTTTACAGATGGGGTGGGTGGGCCTGACATTCGCGGGCAGGCAGGACCACGCCCGCTGAACCGTCACCTCCCCACCGCCTTCCACGCCAGCCGGCTCCATCGCCGGACCTCCCATCTGACGGGCGCAGGTCCGGGGGTCACCAGCTGACGCTTTGGCCGGTGTGGAGGGCGAAGGGGAGCCGCCGCAGCGCCGAACTCCTGCGCCCGTCAGCTGGGAGGTCTGGTGACGGAGCCGGCTGGCGTGGAGGGCGAAGGGGAGGTGGCGGCTCGGTGGGCGGGGTCCTGCCTGCCCGCGAATGTCGGGCTCACCCGCCCCATCTGTAAAAGAAAAAGTCTTCCACCCAAGCATAACTTTTAAGGATCTTTGAGAGGGAGAGAGAACGCCAGCAGTTCTGTGCCACGGAGGCTTGAGACACGGAGGCATGGGACGCGGAGCGGCGCGGCACCATGGGAGGCGGCAGGACAGGGGGAGGGGTTACCTGCATCCTGCCAGCCGAATTCTGGAAGCCTGCCTGAATGAAGAATTTTAGGGGGTGTTGAAAGCGAGATTAAGGCCATAGATGGCTGCGTAAGCCGTAAGGAGAGTGGAAGGGAGGCGAATTTGGGGTGGAGCAGAAAACACGGGGGGAAGGCCGGGCCCCCCGCGCGCCAGCTACCCTCCCAGCACCCACCGCTGCCCCGCTAGTCTTACCTTGGCCACCGCCTGTTCGGTGCGGTGGCAGGCAGGCCCAGGCGCTCCTGGGCGGCCCTCCCACCCCTGGCCCTCTTTTACTTACATTTAATAGTTGCTCAGCAGGGAGGGTTGGAAACTTCCAGAAAGCTCGCCTTAGCTGCAGACAACTTGCAGCAACGTTTGCCGACTGGGACTTTTGGCGGGCTCAGCAGGGCAGAGACAGCCTGGACAATTCCTATTGGCTTTTGAAAGCCAATAGAATTAGACTCTATTCAAGAGAGTCTATTCTA
>NW_015386266.1:59224-85326 GCF_001527695.2 Protobothrops mucrosquamatus | reverse complement strand
AAAAGGACCAGCCACTTTCTAGAGACAGCGTTGCAAGAAGAACAACTACAAAAAGAAGCAGCTTGGAGACATAATAAGGTATGCTTTTTGAATAATTGGTTTAGCAATAAAGGTGAAAGATACCTTTTCTGAATCATCTATATCACAATCAGAGGAGAGAAACATGAACCATATTGTCAGTGCATAATCCTCCCAGTTAGAGAAAGGAAAAGAAAGGAGTCCCTGCAGATTTTACTCCTCTGTTTGTTGCCGACTATAGGGGACAACGCTCATTTCCGTTCTGAAGCCATGAGCCACCGCTGTCCAAAAACATTTCTGAACTGGACACAGTATTCTAAATACGGTCTCACCAGTGCACTGTAAAGCAGTACTATCATTTCTCATTGCCATGGTACTATCCCTCTGTTGATGCAGCCTAGGACTGCATTGGCTTTTTTGGCAGCTGCAATACACTGCTGGCTCATACTTAAGTGGTGGACTACTAGGACACCTAGATCTCTCTCACAGTTGCTACTGTTGACCTAGGTACTGCCTGTTCTATACTTGTGTATTTGGTTTTTTCTGTTTAAGGACCTTGGTTTTCTCTCCACTGAACTGCATAGGGACCAGTGTTCAAGTCTGTCAAGGTCCTTCTGGATATTGAGTCTATCTTCCAAAGTGTTAGCAATTCCACCCAGTTTGATGATAAGCAATGAGTTCCACTTCTATTGGGGTATCCTATTGAACTGCTGAGTATGATTGGTCAGCCAATTGCTAATCCATCTGGTGGTGGTTCTGACCATCCCATATTATTCTATCTTACAAAGAAGTAGGTTGTGGTCTACTTTGTCAAAAACCTTGCTGAAGTCCAAGTATACTATCTAGCACAGCATTTCGCTAATCCACTAATTTAGTTATTTTATCAAAAAAAGGCAATAACATTTGTTTGGCATGATCTGTTTATAACAATTCCACACTGGTTTCTAGTAATCACCTTCTTTGTCTCTCAGGTGCTCACAAATCCTCATTTGATTAACTTTTCCAGGATCCCTGGATCCATTTTTCTCCTTTGTTTGTAGATTGGAAGCACATTAACTCTTTTCTAGTCCTCTGTTATTTCTCCTGTGTTACATGAGCCTTAAAAGATTATATTCATTGGCAAATTACATCTGCCAGCTACTTACCCTGGATGTAAACTATCTGACCCAGATGTTTTGTACTTATCGAGGGTGGATAGGTGTTCTCTTATTAATTCCTTGTCTATTTTGTCTTATGTACCTGTTTTATCTCCCTCAGTATTGCTTTGGATAGGTTGGGCTATTTCTTCTTTTTGCATAAAAACAGATGCAAAGAAAGAATTAAGCAGTTCTGCTTTCTCCCTGCTGCCTGTTACTTTCTTACCATTTACTTCTATTAGTGGACCAATAGTTTCCTTGACTTTCTTCTTGTTTCTTACATATTGAAAGAAACATTATTATTATTGGCAATAGTTTTAGCTGATTCTGGACCTTAGCTTTTCTGACCTTGCAGATTCAGACTATTTATTGGTATTCTGTTTTAGTTGTGTGTACCTCTTTTATATTTAACCTTTTTCCTTTAATTTTTCAGACAGCATGTTATGCAACCATAATGGTCTCGTCTGATGTTTTTGTCTGTGATATTGTTTTTGCTTGGACCTTCATTATCTCATTTTTCAGGACTTCCCAAGCATCTTGAAATGTTCTTCCTTTTAGGATATCCATCCATGCAATCCTTCCTAATCTCTTTCTCAGCTTGTTGTATCAGCTCTCTGAAAGACTAAAACAGAGTTCACCAACTTTCTGGCTTTGCGGACCAGTGGGAGGGGGAGGGGATGGTTCCACATGAACAGCCAGCAAGCAAATGCACAGCTCCATTTGGGCGAGTGGCGGGTATACCGCCTGCCGTTCACGCAAATGGAGCATGCTCACACATGCTTATTCACTGCTTGAGTAAGTGGGGATGCGTGCATGTGCTTGCCCGCCGCTTCTGTGGCCCGGTTGCAAAAGCTCATGGCCCAGTAATGGGCTGGTGCCCGGGGTTGGGATCCATGGTCCAAAACATTAGTCTGACTTGATTTAGTTACATATAGTTGCATGATGGTGAAATAGTCATTCTCCCCTAAAGTTCCTATAACTTCTACTCCCTCAATAATCTTATCCCTATTAGTAAGAATTAACTCCAGTATAGCTATTCCTTTAGTTCCCTCCTCTGTCTTTTATATATCAAAGTTGTCAGCTAGGCACGTCAGAAACCTAGTTAGGAATTTAATTAGGAATCAAAGTTGTCAGCTAGGCATATCATAAGATCATGGTTAAAAAAAGGCATTGTTAGCGCATGTAGTAGGTACAGAGTAGTAAAGGCCCAACAAATCTTTAGGAGAAGATAAAATGACATGACTTTCAGAACACTACCTTAAACCAGTATGAGAAATTTTATCTTCAGGAGATGGCAAGGCAGTCTACATTTATGAAAACATTTTACCACATCAAAATGTGTTTCAATGCTCAGGTCATTTATTCAGCTATATTCAACTTAGCCATGTTGTTTAAATTATTGGTTGAAACTAATATTATCCAATGGGTTTGGGGCATTTCTGACTTTCAATGATAATTTTAATTTATCCTGAAAAAAGGCTACTGTGTGTATGATGTGTGCAAGTTTGAATTCCTTTCCAGGAAAATAATTTCTCTTCTAACTAGAAAAAGAAAAAGGCAAGTAGTATAATTTTCTGTTTCTCCCTTATTTTGATTTAAATATTTCTGTTTCATTTTGGGCTGTAATTAAATGTATCAGCCCCTAAACTTAACTCAATTTTTCTGTTATTTGTCATGTGGATTTTCTTTTCCTAATTTGCGTCAAAGGATTTTCTTTTCCTAATTTGCTTCAAAGCTAATGGGACTTGTTTCTTTTAGGAATTCTTTGCTACTCTTCAGCAGTTAAAAACAAATCTACAGAACAAGAACATGCAATGTTATACTTTAGAAAAGGGAACATTGTTGAGGCTGCACAGACAAGACCAGAAAATTAAGGATTTGACATACAGTCTAGCTTGCAAAGAACAGCTTCTACAGGTAAGGATCAGACAGGGATGGGTTTTTAAAGCCATCCTAGGAGCTTAGAGTGGCAGGAGAGAAGATGTGAAAAAAAGTTTGAATAATTAAAAACTATAATCAATAAATGCCCAAGAGCTTTTTTTGTGGATCCTATTCTATTGAACTTGAAGAATAGCCTCCTAAATCACTTTTTTTTGTTTGCTAGAAGGTAAGATCTTTCCAGCCATATACATAGTATGTACTCTGCCTCTGTATCAGGTACTGGAATATGATAAATGGCAATATCAGTTCTAAAAAAAGAATTGAGCTTCAGAGTTCAGTTACAGACTGGCAAATACAGACTGGCTTTTTACCTTATTTACAAATTATAATTAGAGACAGGAATAATATGTTAATATCCAATTACTGTCATATTCCAGCTGAAAAACCCAACTAAGAAAAACACCAGAGGCATTATGAACTCCAATATTAACTTTATTAGGTATGATCAATCCAGCAAAGTAGAATGAAAGCTACTAACTCTGAAGCAATGTCGGGAAACAGATAATTAAAAGAGTAAAACCCTCCCGTTGGATTAAGTACTGCAACTTTCCCTTGTGGATTCTAGAATTGAGGATCTGCTTGACCTCATAGTGTGTTTTCCCTTCCACCACTATTGGGGTGGGGGCTGCTTCCCCTACTGGTCTCATTGTGGATCCCCTGTGTGGTTTCAGTAAGCTGCAATGGAACACTGGTGCACTTTACCTACCGTGTTTCCTCGAAAATAAGACTTGGTCTTTTTTTTTTTTTTGCCTCCAAAAGAGGCACCAGGTCTTATCTTCAGGGATGTCTTTTATACTCACCTCCAGCACCGACAGCCTCGCCCAACCAGTCCACTTCTTCTGTGGTCGAAGGAGCAGCTTCATTCTACACCTGCATTCTGGCCTGTATTTTGTAGTCAGGTCTTTCCAGAAGGCCTCTGCAGCTGAGTACCAAGCTGTGGATTCAATCCATAGTTTGGTTCTCAGCTGTAGAGGTCTTGCAGAACCGAGCTATGGATTGAATCCATAGCTCGATTCTCGGCTGCAGTGGCCTTCTTGGAAAGGCCTCTGACTGAGAAATGCAGGCCTGGCTGCAGAAGATGCCGCAGAAGAAGTGGGTCGTCAAGGAGAGGCCTGGCTGCAAGGTACTTGGGTGTGGAGCGCATGGGGCAGCTCCACACCCCCCATCCCCGCCCTAGCTTGATTTTTAGGTGTATGCCCTGCCCCCAAACTAGGGCTTATTTTGGGGTAGGGCTTATATTAGGCCCACCCCCCAAAACCAAGCTAGGGCTTATTTTGGGGATAGGCCTTACTTTCAGGGAAGCATGGGTAATAGCCTCGATAGTTTTAATTCTACTATTACTGGGTTTATGTTTTAATTCTACAGTCACTGTGTTTATGATTTTTACGATAGCGAAAGGACCTATGAACCTTGTCCCTAACTTCTTGCAACTTTGTCCCAACTTAAGATACTTGGTAGACAAGTATACTTTATCTCCTACACGGAATGTCTCCTGTGGAGCTCATTTCTTATCTCCTTATTTTTTCTGGCTTTTGGCTGCCTTATTCAAAGTTTTCTTCACATCGCTCCAAACCCTTTGGAAAGAACCCACCCAGTCACTTAAGGTGGTGTTGTGGGCACTCTGGAATGGGCACGAACTCCACCCCTGTGGCTAGAGTGGCTTAAATAGAGTGAAACCAGTAATACTGTGCACTGCATTGTTATACGCCACTTCTGCAAACAGCAAACGCTCTGACCAGTTTGCTGATATTTGACATAGCAATGCAGGTACTATTGACTATTACGTTAGCTCATTCTGCAGATCCATTCATACTTTTTTATGGTCAGTCCACACTTCAAAGGGAGCTTTGCTTCCCTCCAGGAATTGCCTCTAATTTAGTAGTGCCCACTGCACCTCAAAAGCCTCTTTCTCCCACATCGCCCATCTCTATTCCATTTTGTTTAGTTTGCGAAATGTGTACATGCACGGCTGTAAGTTCTCTTCCCCATTGCGCTGGAGGAGGACAGCTCCCACAGCCACGGTGCTGGCATCTTCTTGGATCATGAAAGGTTCTTCAGGGTTTGGGTGGTTTAGCATGGGTTCAGCAGCGAATAGCCCCTTCAATTTTTTGAATGTCACTTGGCACTCCAGAGTCCAGTTCAGGCACTGATTTGGCCAGGGCTTCTCCCCCCCCTTTTTCCAGTTTTCAACAACTCAGTGATTGGTAAGGCGATTGTAGCGAAATAGGGGATGAATTGCCAGTAAAAATTTGCAAATCCCAGGAAACTCTGCAACTGCTTGCAGGTGCAAGGAGCCTGCCTTTCCAAGATGGACTTCATCTTCCCCGGGTCCATCTCTGTCCTCTCTCATGACACATGATAACCCAAGTAATCCAATCTGGATTTGTGAAACTTGCACTTTGACAGCTTGGCATACAGCTTAGCGCCCAATAACTTTTTTAATACTTGTCATACGAGTTTCACGTGCTCATTCATGGTCTCAGTATAAATGAGGATATCGTCAAGATACACTAAAACCCCCTTATAAAGATGTTCATGCAGCACCTCATTTATGAGTTGCGTGAATACTTCAGGTGCTCCTTATAGTCCAAATGGCATAACTTTGAATTGGTAGCTACCAAGGGGGCAGTTGAAGGCTGTCTTCCGCTCATCACCTTCCTTAATCCTCACTCAGTAGTACATCTCCCTCAGGTCCAATTTCGTAAAGACTTTTCCTTTGGCTAAATGGCCTAGTATATCCTTCATAAGAGGGAGAGGGTACATGTTCTCCAGCATACGCTGTTGATCCCACGAAAATCAATGCATAATCTCAACAACCCATCTTTCTTTTCTTTAAATAGTACTGGGGCCGCCATTCAGGATTTTGCTGCCTGGATAAATCCCCTTGCTAATTTTTTTTCAATATATAGTACTCTCTCAGCTCCTTCATCTCCCTCTGAGTCATGAAGTACATCTTTGGCTTAGGAAGTTTTGCCCTGATCATGATCTTGATAGCACAGTCCCTGGGGCGGTGAGAGGACAGGACGTCTCACTCTTTCTCACTAAACACCTCTATCAGGTCTTGATACTCCCTCAGGATGGATTGCTGCTCCTCCCGCTCCTCCGATGCTCCCTTGCTGCGATCGGGGGTTTTCCTTGTCTCCCTTCCTTTTTGGGCTGCTTGTTTCCTTTGTCAGGGGAGCTCAGGGCCTGCTTCCTCATAATCATTCACCTTGAGGCTTTCTCCCAATAAATCCAGGCCCCCCACTTGCCTAACTGAGCCAGGCCCAGGATCATGTCCTCTGCCATCTTTGGGGCAACCATAAAACAAATAGTCTCTTGGTGGTCTCCCAACCTAGTTGCACCAGCTCCATCACATGGGAAGCAGCCTTGCCTCCTATCAGCATGCCATCAACCTGTTCAAACTTCACATGTTTCTTGAGCTTCCTCACATGTAGTCCTAGCCTGTGCACTGCGGCTTGACTAATTAGACAACGGGAACAGCCAGAGTCTACGAGGGCCTTAACCATCCCCCTCACCCCCGAGTGGGATGCCTTGATGTGTACCCTAACGTCAAGGTGGTTGACAGATGCATTCACCATCGGGTCCTCTTCTCCCTCGTTCTCATCGTCGTAAAGGGTCATCAGCAGCCCCTCTTCAGTCGGAATTCCATCCCCTTTGTACTCTGGAGGGGAGATCTCAATGACATGGGTTGCTGCTCGTGATTTCTCCTTCCCTTTCTTTGGTGGCTTCTTTGGCTTTGAGGGGTTCAGAGCCGCGGAAGCCATCTGAGGGGTCAGTGCTGGGCACATTGCTGCTCTGTGTCCCTGGTCGGACAGCCCTGCAGGCACCAGGGATGCTGCCACTGGCTGTTTTTTCCCCAACGTGTTCCTCTTCTGGTTCTAGTTCGATTGCGGTCCGAAGCTCCCGCAATCCTTGTACACCGCCAGGTCTAGCTCTACCCTGGTGACTAGCTGGTACCAGTCACTAAACCAATTTGGGATCTCTTGGGCCAGGCATATGTGAAATAGGACACAGCTCAGCCCTTATCAGAAATATTGGGTCAAGAGCTGCTCTGGGCAGTGCCTCAGCCTCCCTGCAATCCTCCTGAAGTCTCGAATACATTCAGTCACAGGTATACTCCCCTGCTTGATTTTCTGAACCTTTACTGTCACCCACTGGATCTGTGCGGGGTCCCCAAATTGGTCTCTGAGGCCACCGAGAAATGTGTCTGGGTCTGCTAGCTCAGGAGCGCCTTCACCATGGAGAATTGTCACCCATTCCGCCACCTTCTCTTTGAGCTTGACCACTACGACATCTACCCTCGTCCTTGTTGTCAGGGTAATCTTCTCCATGTCGGTCAAGGTGGATCCAGACTTGATTGAGGAAGAACACCAATTTCTCAGGGTTCCTGTCAAATGTTGCCCTCAGCAGTGGGGGCAGAGATGGCCTTGGTGCTGGCTCGGGTCTTGGCATCCAGCCCTCACCATATGGGTACATCCACGGGCAAATTCCATACTTAGGACCCAGTGGTGGTTGCCAGTCTGTTCTCTCAGATTGAGTAGCAGGTGCCAGCGGCGGACTGCAGGCTCTCTGCCCCGGACTGGGACTAGGCTGGGGAGATGGCCCTGGCTGTGGGCTGACAGCTCTCCCAGCCACCGCAGCTGCTGCTCCTGCCGAGTGCTGGGGCGAAAGAGTTGTTCCTATTGCCAGAAGTGGGGCCGAACTCCTTCGGGGTCTAGGATCCAGCCGTGGGACTGGCTCTTTTCCACGAACTTCTAGGCTGCTAAACTTCTGCTTCAGTTGCTTCACTGACTGGCTGCCGCATCTTGGCAAGTAGCGCTCCTTGGGGGCTGTACATTCCGAGGTCTCTCGCTCCCATTACTCCGGCTCTCTGCCCCATTCGGACTGAGGGCAGTACAATGAGAATTCGGCTTCAGTGTTTCTCCGTAACTCCTCTCACCACTTTTCCAACTCGGGCCGGTTGAATGTCACTGCTCCACCTGTCCATTCCAGGGCCAGGGTCGGCTCTTCACATTCAACTCACTCCTTAGGACGTGTCAAGGCCAGTAGCGTCACAATGCTGCTTTTGGCCCCAGCCAGAATCCCACTGGTCAATCCCGACCTGGTTCCAGCCAGCTTCTCCGTTTCAGGTATCTTCGCCTGAGTCTTCACCACCCCTCTGGAGGCTTTCAGAAGGGTGTAGGGGCTCAGGACCTCTTAATTTAGGAAATTTTGGAGAGTTAGCTTAGTGTCATATTCCAGCTGAAAAGCCCAACTAAGAAAAACACCAGAGGCATTGTGAACTCCAATGTTAACCTTATTAGGCATGATCAACCCGGCAAGGTAGAATGAAACCTACTAACTCTGAAGCAGTGTCAGGAAACAGATTATTAATGGAGTAAAACTTTCTCTCCCCTCTCTGATGGTTCAGATCACATTGTCCAATAAATCTTCCAGCAATTGTTATGAGAAGAAACTTTGGTCTGTCAAAACCTTCTCTCAACAGTTTTGGCTCTCACGCTGACAGGGAACACCTGTGAATCCCAAACTCTTCCTTCCCCCTTTCCCATAACTGTTGGCAAACTAGCAGCACTACAGTGGTCCTAAAGGCAGTAGGGTTCATAGCTTGACAATTACTCTATTAGGGTAATTAATCTAAAATGGAAGTTTGAAGTACTCTAAAATATATTCTGCAAAACTGGGGGAAATGGGAAGAACTGAATTTTCCATTGTATTTTAACAAGTATAGCGAAACATAAAATTATTTGTTTTATGTGTATGCATCTTTTCAAAATGGAAATTCCCTAATTTTCCACAGAAATATGTAAAACTAGTAAAACAATTCAGTCAATTACAAATTGAAACTGTTAACAGTAAAAATAATCACTGTTTTTTTTATACTTTATAGAGAAAATACAAATTTTGTATTACATCTTGGGGAAAATGTATTAGACCCTGAACAGGCTATAGGGAAGTCACTAGATACTCCTGGTTCTTTCTAATAGAAAAAAAATGTATACATTTTCATATAGATTATTGATTATTCTGATATGTCTTCTGTTTTCCTAGGAATCTAAGGATCTCTTTGCGTATTATCAGGATTTGGACAAAAATTCTACAATAGCTGATAAAATGGTACAGAAATTGCAGCAACTAATTAAAGACAAAGATGCTGCCCTGGAGGTACTTGCAGAAACTTCTAGGAAAATCTCTTGATTGTTAATTTTTGTTTAAGTTTGGGATAGACTTTGAGGCAGTGTACTCCTTTCCTTTCTATGTGTGATACCGGACTGCCTCCATTCAAATCCTAAGAAAGAAAATCCCCAGCTCCATTGATTTAGAGAAGAGGTATTTTTACTAGAAAGAACTGATAGCAGCGAAAGCAGGCAAGATCTGAAGCAAAACTGCACACAAGTTACACATAGCAAATCATCCCAAATCCCTCCCCCCAGGGTCCAGCACAAAGAGTCCAATCAACAGCCAGTAAGATGTTATGGGAAACAGCTCCTCTGCAGATGTTTCTTCCCTCTGGAGTCTCAGGAGAGTTGGCCTTGGAGAAGTGTAAACTAACTCACTCAGTGGTGCCATAGCTCATAAGTAAAAACCTCCCTTCCAATTCCTAGGAGTCAGCACTCTTCCCGCCCCAAATACCTAAGCCCATCCCTCCCTGTTTCCATGGCAGCCCATAGTAAGCAAGCCTCGAAAAACCACTGGAGATCCGGCTGACATTCAGCCCTCCTTCAACAGGGGCTTTAGCCCTACAAAAGAAAAACAATTCAAAATACAAAAATAGCATGGGAAATACAGTGTAACCAACATCAGTTAAATATTAGGGAACATAATTTTTACTTGGGCTTGTCCAGATAATTTCTGTGAAACATTTGAAGGAACCTAGGGGCTCGAACATTTTGAGCATCCACCCATTCAGACTGCAGAGAAGGGAAATGCTTCCAAGCCACTAAGTATTGTATTTTCCCTTTAAGTTTCCTGGCATCTAAGATTTCTTTGATTTCAAAATGTTGTTCCCCTTCTATAAGAATAGGTGTTGGAGGAGTTGGCTGAGCAGGGCGAAGAGGAGACATAATTCTAGACTTAAGCAAACTGCAATGAAACACAGGATAGATTCGTTTAAGACTTTTTGGTAGATCCAGTTGCACAGTAACTGGGTTGACTATTTTAACAATGGTGAATAGACCCACATATTTTGGCCCCAGTTTCTTTGATTTTTGGGTAGTCTGTAAATACTTAGTGGACAAATACACTCTATCACCCACTTTAAATTCTTTTGATTTAGCTCTCTTTTTATCAGCTTGTTTCTTGTGGGCTTGATGCACATCTTTGAATGCTTTACATGTCACTGGCCAGGTATTTTGAAGTTGCTCGATCCACTCCACCAAGGAGTAAGTCATGCTTCTCCTGGCGCAGTTCTGACATTGGAACAAAATCCTGGCCAGAAGCTATCTTGAAAGAGGTAAATCAGGTGCTACTGTGACCTGAATTATTATAAGCTATCTCTCTTCTCCCGGAACAATACTGAGGCCGCCACTCTAGATATAGCCAGCTGGATTCTGGAATTTTTTCCTCTCCCTTTTGGTGCTCCTGCACAGCAGCCACCAATTCCCTTGCCACCTTGATTCTTTTGACTTCAGGAGGTGGGTCCTTTCCCCTCCTTCCGTTGGTTGAGGCTAGATTTTTAGGAGCCCCCTCCTCCAATTCACATGAGGGTTCCACTTGTGGAGCCACATCAGTCCAAGCAGAGGGGCCTCTCCATCCCAGGTGCCACTATAAAACTCAGTCTCTTTGTGGCTCCCCATTCTCATTTCCACATGCTCAGTCACAAAATGGGCTACCCCCGCCACCGGCCCATCCAGTTGGCAAAAGGCTATAGGCACCCTCAGCCTTCTCAGTCTCAATTTTTCTATCATCTCTGGGCTGACCACACATCTGGTGCACCCTGTGTCCAAGGGTCAACATCCTTCCCTGGGTGCCCGAGGAGGACACCACTAATATCAGGATTACATGCTGACTTGCTAGGGGGTCATTGTCAGAGTCAATATCACTCTCCTCCGGAGGGGTCAGAGTTCCCAGTTCCTCCTGGCCATCATCATTGCGGGCCTATTGGGTGGTCATCTGGGCGAGGGTTTCCCTGACCCTCTGATTCTTGATCACCTCCTACAGCAGATAACAATGTGTGGCTCAGCATGAGGTCTTCGTGGTCTGAGTCAGACAGAGGAACTTTGTCTCACTCCCCTTCTCTCCTGTCCGCTCTGCGGGGTCTTCAGTGCCCTCTGGGTAAAAGTCACCCCCAGTGGATGGTCTTCAGGGTCCTCCGGCCGCCCTCTGCCCAGCGACCATCTGGCTCAGATAGGTTCCTCATCAAGCTCCAGCTCCTCCAGCCACTCCGCTTCATCTCGAATGTGGCGCAACCTCAGAGGAGTCACTCCCATACTCCAGTCTTTTCCTGATTGCTCCTGTGAGTGGACATTGGGTGCTCGGCCCCCACAGTAGACTACAGTCTCGAAGTTGGCCGGTAAACCAGATCTTGCCTAATGTCAAGATTGCCTCTGTTCAAATCCTAAGAAAGAAAATCCTCAACTCCACTGATTTAGGGAAGAGGTACTTTTACTAAGAAAGAACTGATAGCAGGGAAAGCACGCAGGATCCGAGGCAAAACCATGTGCAAGTTACACATAGCAAAACATCCCAAATCCCTCCCCCCAGAGCCCAGCACAAAGAGTCCAATCAACGTCCAGTAAGATGTTATGGGAAACAGGTCCTCCACAGGTGTTTCTTGCCTCCGGAGTCTCAGTAGAGTTGGCCTTGGAGAAGTGTAAACTAACTCACTCAGTAGTGCCATAGCTCATGAGTAAAAACCTCCCTTCCAATTCCCAGGAGACACACTCACACACCAACCCTTTTCCCACCACAAATACCTAAACCCTCCTCCCCATTTCAATGGCAGCTGATAGCAGCAAGCCTCGAAAATCCACTGGAGATCCGGCTGACAATGTCAACTTATTTTTTTTAATTAAGTGAGTTTTGTTTTTCTCTAATTTAGAAATATGTAAGTCAGATTCAAAATGGAAAAAGTACTGCTGGGTATGCACATGTTTACTGCACCTGCCAATGCTGCCTTAAGGAAACTGCAGCTTGAATGCTAGCTGCTTGATCCCAAGAAAATACATATTTGCAACCTTCTCATGTCAGTGTTCCCTTAAGCTAAATACATATTTTCCTTGAGCTGCACTGCTATTATGGAAACCCAAGAAAAAATAAAGCTTATTTAAGTTGCAGTTGCAGCAAGACCCCCCGTCTGAGTATTTAACTTTTTGCCTCTTGTTATTCATGCAATACTTTCGGGGGGGGATTCTGTTATAGCAAGCAATAGGGGAGAAGTTCTCTGCACTTGAAGATAAAGAACAGGAAATGAACCAGCTTTATTTGTCCATAAAAGAACAAAATCGTGATCTGAAAGGTCTACACCAAGTTATTTCCGGCAACAAAGCTACTATCCAGGTAAATTGCTACCATAAGGATAGTTGCTCTGGTTACATTACAGGCCATAGTTTTTTAACAATTAGTGACATTGAAACTAAAATGCAATTGTTTTTGGCAACCATGGCTTGAAGGTGAATCAAAGAAGTTCACACCTAATATTTAATTTTTAGATTGGTTTTATATAGGTAAGTTAGCAGGCCAATGGTTTATCTATCCTGGCATGCCTATCCTGACTGTGACATTTTGTAAGATCTCAATACTACATAAAATTCCTTTTTTTACTATATATAAATTATCTTTGGACAACCATTTGTCTGAAAGGGCATAGGATTGGACTAGAAAACCTCCAAGGTCCCTTCCAACTCTGTTATTCTGTTTCTGATCTAAGATTGAATAAAACTTGGTAAGTTAGGGAAGACAATCTAGCGTTCCTAATTATTTTGGACTGAAGTGCCATGAATGCCAGCCAATGTAGCGGTTGGGGATTGCAGAAGTTGCAATCCAAAATAGCTGGAGGCATTAAATTCCCTTCTTCTACTGTAAGAAATAGAATTTCAGCTTGGGTGGGTGGAGCATGTTTGCTTCATGGATAATTTATCTTTTATCCTAATATGATTGGCTTTAAAACTGTAAAAAAGGGTTGGAATTAATACTGATTTGTCTTATCTTGAGCTATTTCTTGTTCTTGTTGTTCACAGTGTCTAGAGAGCTTGCTGAAAGCCAAGGACCTGGAACTGGAGAAGCTGTTAGCAGCAAACCAGAATTTGCAATGGCTGATCAAGAATATAGAAGCAAAATCTCAGAAGTGGCAATCTGAACAAGAAGGATTTATCCAGAAGCTTCATGACAGAAACAAAGAAGTAGAGGTAAGACTTGTGGTTCAGCTTGTTAGGAAAGAAGCTGAAGAGACAGGAATCAACAATTCAAGACTTGAGAGAACAATTATGTCATTTTAAGATTTAGAGCACAGTGGCTGGGATGCATAAGACATACTATCCCATTTTCTTAAGTAGTTTTTTGCAATGGTGCAAAACCAATGGTGCATATGGCTTAGGCATTTTGCTATCTTTATTGAGTATGCTGCTGATGGAACATTGCTATTAATGTTTTCCAGTTAGGGCAGGAACAAAGCTGTAGGGTAGGAGTGTCAAACTGGCAGCCCACCCCAGTTCCGCAAAGGTAAAAAAGTCATGTAGGGGATAGAAGGCTGATCTTCTCCAGGCTTATCTTTCTTGTCTTAGACCCTTTCAGCAACACTGCTCTGCAATCTGGAGCCTGGACAAAGGGACATCGTGGAAGCCCTGCACCTTCACCTTCAGCAAAAAGATCAGATCATAAAAGAATTCCTAAGGGACAAGAGCCGGCAAGTTGTAGACCCAGTGGTTGAGCTTGAGGAGTTACTTCAAGCATGGAATACTAGAGAACAGCAAAGTTATGTAAGTGGGACACTGTGAGTGAAAAAATCAGTCTGATCATAGAATCACAGAAGGAAAGGGTGAAAGGAAACTTACAGATCATCTAGTTCAGCGGTTCTCAACCTGTGGGTCGCGACCCCTTTTGGGGTCGATCGACCATTTCATAGGGGTTGCCAAAGTCCTGGAGTTTTTCCTCATAGAATCCTTATGAAACGCAGTCCAACATTTTTTTTTTGTTTTTTTCCCCTTTTCCATGAGCTGTGCTACTCCCTCTTATTCTATTGGCTTTTGAAAGCCAATAGAATAGACTCTATTCAAGAGAGTCTATTCTATTGGCGTTCGAAAGCCAATAGATTGGGTTTCGAACGCCAATAGAATAGACTCTCTTGAATAGAGTCTAATTCTATTGGCTTTCAAAAGCCAATAGGAATTGTCCAGGCTGTCTCTGCCCTGCTGAGCCCGCCAAAAGTCCTAGTCGGCAAACGTTGCTGCAAGTTGTCTGCAGCTAAGGCGAGCTTTCTGGAAGTTTCCAACCCTCCCTGCTGAGCAACTATTAAATGTAAGTAAAAGAGGGCCAGGGGTGGGAGGGCCGCCCAGGAGCGCCTGGGCCTGCCTGCCGCCGCACCGAACGGGCGGTGGCCAAGGTAAGACTAGCGGGGCAACGGTGGGCGCTGGGAGGGTAGCTGGCGTACGTGGGGCCTGGCCTTCCGCCCGTTTTCTGCTCCACCCCAAATTCGCCTCCCTTCCACTCTCCTTACAGCTTACGCAGCCATCTATGGCCTTAATCTCGCTTTCAACACCCCCTAAAATTCTTCATTCAGGCAGGCTTCCAGAATTCGGCTGGCAGGATGCAGGTAACCCCTCCCCCTGTCCTGCCGCCTCCCATGGCGCCGCGCCGCTCCGCGTCCCATGCCTCCGTGTCTCAAGCCTCCGTGGCACAGAACTGCTGGCGTTCTCTCTCCCTCTCAAAGATCCTTAAAAGTTATGCTTGGGTGGAAGACTTTTTCTTTTACAGATGGGGCGGGTGGGCCCGACATTCATGGGCAGGCAGGACCCCGCCCACCGAGCCGCCGCCTCCCCATCGCCCTCCACGCCAGCCGGCTCCGTCGCCAGACCTCCCAGCTGACGGGCGCAGGAGTTCGGCGCTGCGGCGGCCTCCCCTTTGCCCTCCGCACCGGCCAAAGCGTCAGCTGGCGACCCCCAGACCTGCGCCCGTCAGCTGGGAGGTCCGGCGACAGAGCCGGCTGGCGTGGAGGGCGGTGGGGAGGTGACAGCTCGGCGGGTGTGGTCCTGCCTGCCCGCGAATGTCGGGCCCACCCACTCCATCTGTAAAAGAAAAAGTCTTCCGCCCAAGCATAACTTTTAAGGATTTTAAGGATCTTTTAGAGGGAGAGATTTTAAGGATCTTTGAGAGGGAGAGAGAAATAGAGAGAGGAAAGAGAAAAATAGGAAAGAGGGAAAGAGAGAGGAAAGAGGGAGAGAGCGAGGAAAGAGAAGAAAGAGGAAAGAGAAAGAGAGGAAAGATAATTTGGGGGTCGACCAGAAGGGAACCGGGTCTGATAAGGATGAAAGTTGTTCCCCCTCGCTGCTGCTGCTGGCTGAGCTGCGGCGCCGAGCCGATCCCCACGCCTCCTGGTTGCCCGGCCGCCCTCCGCACCGTGCCGGAGCCTCCCCCTTGCCGCCCGGCCCGCCTCCCTCGCCAGCGGAGGGCATCTGTGTGTGTCTCCAGACCTTACTGGACTACCATCCCCAGCAGCCCTAAAAAGCACTGTGGAAGAGTGGGGAATGCTGGGAGTTGCAGTTCATCACCATCTGGAAAAACATGACTTTCCAAAGATCAATCCATCCTTCCTTCCTTCCTTCTCCTTCCCTTCCCTTTCAATCTCTCCTTCCTTCCTTCCTTCCTTCCTTCCTTCCTTCCTTCCTTCCTTCCTTCCTTCCTTCCTTCCTTCCTTCCTTCCTTTCTTTCCCCCTCAATCTCCTTGCTTCTCCATCTCATTCCTTTCCCCTTCAATCTTCCTTCCTTCCTTCCATCTCCATCTCCATCTCCATCCCTTCCCCTTCAATCTCTCTCTCCTTCCTTCCTTCCCCCTTCAAACTCCTTCCTTCTCCATCTCCTTCCTTTCCCCTTCAATCTTCCTCCCTTCTCTCCACCTCCATCCCTTCCCCTTCAATCTCTCCTTCCTTCCTTCCTTCCTTCCTTCCTTCCTTCCTTCCTTCCTTCCTTCCCCCTTCAATCTCCTTCCTTCTCCATCTCCTTCCTTTCCCCTTCAATCTTCCTTCCTTCCTTCCCCTTCCCTCCTTCCCAACATTTTTGAGCAAGGAAGAGTAAGCTTCTCCAGCGAGCATTGCTATATTGTTTTTGTGATTAATCACTATGCTTTAATTATGTTCAATTCATGAACATAAATGAAAATACACCCTGCATATCAGATATTTACATTACGATTCATAACAGTAGCAAAATTACAGTTATGAAGTAGCAACGAAAATAATTTTATGGTTGGGGGTCACCACAACATGAGGAACTGTATTAAGGGGTCGCGGCATTAGAAAGGTTGAGAACCACTGATCTAGTTTACTTCCTGCCTAGTACTACATCTTCCTCTATAGATGGCCATCCAGCCATATTTATATTCTTGTTTGGATCTTAAGAAAACTTATTCATTGGTTGAGGAGCCAGATACAATAAAATCACAATGAAACTAAGAATCTTGTTCTTAATGAAATTTCACCATTATCCTATTCCTGGAATATTCAGCAGAGGTATCCCAAGTAGCCTTCCGGTGGAATGTCCACAGATCCATAGTCTGGCTATCATTCTAAAAATCTGTTCTTGCTAAATGGGAATTTGATGTTATTTTATTTACTTTTTATAAAAATGCTTTTTTATGAACTGAAGATTAGTAAAAAAAAAAAAAAAAAACTTGAGAAACAAGGGCTATCAGATATTGCTTTTCTTCTTTCCATCTGCCTGAATGAAGAAGGTGGTAAATGCCGTGATAGTGTATTTTCATCATCTCTCAAGAAAGATGCCGTGACTAAAGTACCCATTCTAAATAAATTCTTTTATGTTGCTGATTTGATCATGAGGCATAAGTTCAGGGTCTTTTCTGTAATGAAATCAAAACATATATTAAAATAAATATATTCGGCCTTTTTGCTTCTCTTATTTTTTCTAAGTGTTCAAAATTTTGTTTTTGACTGCTGATTTTTGGTTTCCTAATAATTTTAATTTTTCTTTTAAATTAGTGATGCTCAAAAATATTTGTACATTTTTCTGTAAAATTGGGAATAAATTGTATTTGTCTGGTCAATAAGTATAGATATGTATGTAAATATAATATTGAACATTTTTATTGTGTGATTCATTTATTAATGCTTGCCTTTCTCTCTCCTGGCTTTGTTGTATAATTAGATATATTCCAAGAAGATTGCACAGGTTCTTCTAGAGAAGAATTCTGAGCTGCTAATCCTGAATCAGCAACTGATTAGCCAAATTCTTCATCAGAAGATGGAGTCTTCTATTGTTCAGTTTGTACAACAAGAGGGCTCTACTGAAGTAAGAGTATTTGGGTTTATGAGACAGTACAGTTAGGCAGATGAATATCAGGCAAGCCACAGATGGCAAGAGGCAAGAGCAGTAGTTTTGTTATGAACTGAAAGGAAAGAGTGGCAAGGGCTAAACAAATGGTATTTTAAAATAGAATTCTGCATCTAAGCAAAGGTTTTGAGTAACTATTCAACATTGTTGCTCTTCAGAATTTATGTAGAATTGGTGATTTGCATAGTAATAGGTCCATCTTTGAAAAGGGGGAAATGCTATGTAGGTCTGTCATCTTCAATCAATAAAGGAAACCTTTCTAGAATAGGCTAATAAGTGGTTGGGTTATGGACAGTTGAAACAGTACATTAATTATTTGGAAATGGCATGAGCTTATTAAGAATAAAGTATACAAAATCAACTTTACAGTAGTCCTGTATGTCAGTTCATTCAGTGATTGTTCAAAGTTACAATTAGGCTGAAAAAAATGGGCTTACAATTAGTTCTTGATGTTAGCAGGACCCCTGTGGTCAAGTGATCAAAATTTGGCCAGCCCACAGTTAACAGCTGTGCCCCCTGCTTGTGCCAATCACTTGTCTTTAGTAAAATAAGTATGCACATTTTATTTTTATTCTAAGGCACCAAGGCAAGAAGATTTTAGCATGAACATCCCAGCCATGATTTCTAACAGAGATAGCAGTAAACCCAGGAGGGATAAAGGTTGGTCCATAAACAATTTCTGAATAGTCTGATCCATCTGTTATATACTATTTGTCTAAGATTCCTTTACTTTCTCTTCAGATGATTTGCAAACAACTGCTAGACTTGAGAGGGAACTTACTAAAGCAAAAGAGAAACTTGAATTGTTGACACAAAAAGAAAGAGAAAGCACGGTAAGTTTGAGGAATCCTGAAATATCTACAGACCACTTTTAACACATAAAACAATTTACTAGTTGTACAGGTAATCCTAAGATATGACTGTAACTACAGTTGTCCCCTACAGTCACAAGTGGTGATGGCTGCTAAAAGACATGGTATCACTTAACGGCACCCACATCCTGCTCTCGCTGATGCAACCGTTAAAGGAATACATGGGTCATTAAGCAAAGTACAGGTGTCTTAGGTGGTATTGGGAGGCCCAGTGCAGGCCACCTGCAACTTACAGAGGTGCTGCAGCATGAGCCCAGGGAGGCCAGGGAAAGAAGCCCAGCAGCACAATAAAAAGCCTCCTTGCCAAAGAAGCACTAAACACCTCGGAAGGTTCCACAGTGGGGCATGAAACAGCCAGCCCCCCTGAGTGTTGTGGGGGTGGAGGGGTCTGCTTCTCACCCTCAAGTATGAATGACCTTGGGGGCATTGTGGTGGCTATACATTTGAAACTGGGTCAGCTTTCAACTTTATTGGGTTCCATACTTCTAGGAAGTGACTTTATTCCATAGTTTGGTTTTAATTTTCCGTAGTCATAAATTGTTTTGTTTTTTATGGAGCACTTTTTCCCAGCCATTCTCCTCCTTTTATGAGACCCATAGAACAATGGAATTTGCAGCTCAATTTTTAGCTTGGTTAAAATAGTGTTTAATGCCTAACACCTATTCTTCTAATCAAAGGAAGATTGTTCTGGACTATTAGATCCTATTAGACCATAGGATCCAAAATTCCATTATAGAAAAGATCATTGTACCAAATGGTTGGTCTGTCACTATCAAGGGATTTTGAGATTTTTGGGTACAAAATTGTCTTCATTTTTTTTCTCCCATCTCAACCCCTTAGGTGAAACTCTCTGCTCTTCAGTCTGTGGTGGCTTCCCAAGAGGAGGAGCTGCAAGTTCAATCCTCTGATATTGAATCTCTTACTAGAAGTACCCAGATCAAAGAAGAACTAATTAAGGTTAGTTGAATGTTTATGAAGATTCTCAGTCATCCAGGTCATAGTTGTCCCAAAGGTGCTGTTTCAGGAGGCAACTGGACTTTCTTGTTTTTCTTTGAAGATGTTTCACTTCTCATCCAAGAAGCTTATTCAGCTCTGACTGGATGGTGGGAAATGAAAGGATTTATCATCCTTGCAGACAGCAGTTCATTTGCTTTCTTTTAGAGCAGCGGTTCTCAACCTGTGGGTTGCGACCCTTTTGGGGGTCGCACGAGCCTTTCACGGGTTGCCTAAGACCATCGGAAAACACATATTTCCGATGGTCTTAGGCAGGGCTTGTCAACCGCCTTCTCTTTACCCCCCCGCGGCGGCGCCTCCCTCTCCCACTCCGCTCCACCTCACTTGTTTGTGGAAAATATGCTGCTTGGCGGCAGTCTGCACGAACTCTACCAAATGTGCCCTGCAGGGGGTGCATGAAGAGCGCAGGCGCAGAGCAAGGCCCCGCCCTCCCCAGGGACTCATTGTGCAGCAACCGGATTGACTTCTTCTCGTGCACACAGGTCAGCGAAGGGGAGGCCGCTGCAGCAACCAACTCCTGCACCCGTCAGCTGGTGACCCCCGAACTTGTGCTTGTCAGCCAGGAGGTCTGGCGACAGCCGCCGGTCTCCTTTGCCACCCCGCCTGTCCTCCCCCGCCCGTTCATGTCGAGCCCACCGGGGCTTGACAGGGAGAGAGGGAGGGAAGGAGGAAGGGACTCCTCCTCCTCTCCTAAGGTTCAAAGCACGATCGGCTTCCCAAGGGCACCACAATCCTCACGAAAGCGGGGGGGGGGGGGAGAAGCAAAGGGGGCGAGAAAGCTTGCGGCAGGCTCAAAGGAGCACCTATCAGCATTGGTGACGAGAAATTCCCCACAAGCCCAGGGAAGGGGTAGAGAAAAGGAGCCCCCTTTGGGAGGAAACTGCCACCTTCTTCTCCTTGGCTTTGCGCTCTTCTGTTCCTCGGCAGCCTGGCTGCCAAGCCTCTGCTGGCTGGAACTTCCTTTCTTTCCCTCCCTCTTGGTCTCTTCCTCCTTCCCTGCCTCTCCCATTGTCCCTTCCTTCCTTCCTTCCTTCCTTCCTTTTTTTCCTTCACCTCCCTCTTTGTCCCTCCTTCCCTCCCTCTCTCCCCTTGGCCCTTCCGTCCTTCCTTCCTTCCCTCTTGTCCAGGATCGGGGCGAGCCTCTACAGCTGATCCACACTTCCTCTGAGCAGCCCAGAAGCAGATCAGCTGTAGCAGCTGTCCTGCGCTCCTGCCCAGCAAACTTGCTCGAGCTTTGCTGGAAAACATGTTGCTTGCTAATTTAGCAGAAGCGCGAATCAGCTGTAGCCCGGGGCTGATCCTGGCGCTTCTGCTAACTTAGCAAGCGGCATATTTTCCTGCGAAGCTGAGCAAGTGAGCTGGGCGGAGCGCTCCTCTGCCTGTGCACAGGCAGGTTTGGCATGTCGCCATGGCCACCTTCAGCAAAGTCGCCAGCCACGCTGGCAGCCTGTCCCCCTCCCCTTGTCCCTTCCTGGGCACAGAGGGGAAGAGAAAGGAAGGGACGAAGAGGGAGGGAAGTAAGGGACAATGAGAGAGGGAAGGAAGGAAGGAACAATGGGAGGGAGGGAAGGAAGGAAGGGACAAAGAGGGAAGGAAGGAAGGAAGGAAGGAAGGAAGGAAGGAAGGAAGGAAGGAAGGGACAATGGGAGAGGGAGGGAAGGAGGAAGAGACTAAGAAGGAGGNGGAAGGAAAGAAGGAAGGAAGGGACAATGGGAGAGAGGGAGAGAAGGAGGAAGAGACTAAGAAGGAGGGGAAGGAAAGGAAGGAAAGAAGGAAGGGACAATGGGAAAGAGGGAGGGAAGGAGGAAGAGACTAAGGGAGGTGAAGGAAAGGAAGGAAAGAAGGAAGGAAGGGACAATGGGAGAGAGGGAGAGAAGGAGGAAGAGACTAAGAAGGAGGTGAAGGAAAGGAAGGAAGGAAAGAAGGAAGGGACAATGGGAAAGAGGGAGGGAAGGAGGAAGAGACTAAGGGAGGTGAAGGAAAGGAAGGAAAGAAGGAAGGAAGGGACAAGGGGAGAGAAAGGGAGGGAAGGAAGGCTGGCACCCACCCCAGTCCCATCCCAGAGACCCACAGATTCACCCCCACAGGCACTCTGCAACCTCAGTGATCAGCTGGCCACGCCCCCTGGCAATTGATCACGTGACCCTGGGACACTGAACGTCATAAGTATGAATCAGTTGTCAAGCATCCAAATGTAAATCACATGACCCTGGGGATGCTGCAACAATCATAAGTGTGAAAAATGATCATAATTCGCTTTTTCAGTGCTGTTGTAACTTCAAACAGTCACTAAGCGAATTGTTGTAAGTCAAGGACTACCTATACTTTACCATTTTTTCCTTTTTTTTTTTTTTGGTCAAGTTTTTGATACCACCACCCCCCGGCCAGCTGGATGGGGGGTTGGGGGTCACCACAACATGAGGAACTGTATTAAAGGGTCGCGGCATTAGGAAGGTTGAGAACCACTGTTTTAGAGAATCATTGAGGCCTTTACCTGTGTCCTCAGGGTCACCTGAGTTATGCAAATGTGTGTGGAGCCTTCTTGGCTGCAGGATGTTTTCTGCCCTGTATCTTTTCACTGTTGAAGACAGGCGCAGACTGCTGGGGATGAGTCTAGGTTAGATTGCTTACAAAAATATTTTCAGGTTTGTCTTTCTGCAGATTTTACGGTGTTTGTAATAGTGAGCAAATTGTATTGATTTCCTGTTTCTTTGCCTTTGTTCCAGAAAGTAGAAAGTTTACATTTTTAATACCAATATATTATATATAGTTATAAGCAGTAGGATGTTTAATATAAAACAGACCTTTTTGTTTTGTCTTTAATCCCAGACCTGTGCTAGTTTTTTAATTTGAAAGCTTCTTTTTTGAAAATTAATTATATCATTCAAGTTTTGAGCAATGTTGTTTTCCTCTGTCAAGATGCAAGTTCTATAACACCAAGTTGCTTTCTTTAATTCTCCAGGAAACATTCTTGTTCTTTAATTCTCCAGGAAACATTCTTGTTCTTTTTCAGGACTTGCAGATGCAATTGATTGACCCTGAAGAAATACCAGCAATTGAACGACTTACTCAAGAAGTTTTGATGCTTCAGGAAAAGGTAGCAAAAATGAAATCACAGGGACAGGAAGCCATAGGAAACAAGAGGCAGCAGGTATGATTTAAAAGGTGTCATATAATGAATTCAAGCTATCATGACTTAAGCTTTTGTCCTGCTTTTGTTCAAAGGAAATGGGATTCTGTAAATTGTGTTATTTTTATTTTTATGGTATTGCTGAGATACATTGAGAGGAAGTTTGGTATAGCAGTTAAAGCATCAGGCTAGACATTATGAGTGTTTCCTATTTTAAGCATAAAGTGAGCTGGATGACTCTGGGCCAGTCCCTCTCTCTCATTCCCAGGAGGAAAACAATGGTAAACCACTTTAAAAACCTGACAAGAAAACTGCAGTGACTAGTCCAGGCAGTCACCAGAACCAATAGGGAACTTGTAGTAAGCTTAAATATAAGCAATAAAATCAACATTTATTGCCAATTGAAGTGGACTCCTCATGTTGCAGTTACTGGTGATGTTGGAGGGCGTAATAGCAGAGAAGAAGAAGCTGAATGAAACTCTGAAAGTAGAAAAGCAACTCTATTGCAGTTTGGTGAAGTGTCATGCTCATCCTGACAGGTGAGGAAAATAATTTATTATCCTTTTCTAGTTGCAAAAAAAGATTGGAATATGTTTTCCTATTACTCACTGCATATCTAAAAAAGATTGTTGTTCACAGTGCTGGATAGGATTGGGGAGCTTCCACTCTTTTCTTCCTGTCAGTATAGTAGTGATGTTATTGTTACAATTTGTAGGATTCATATTGTGTTCAGAACAAGTTGGTACATTTTGTCCTAATCTCCTTGCTTTTGTGCGTGGTCTCACCAACTCCAGACAAGAACAGATCCTTCAACTAGAACTAGAAAAGATCCAGGCACTCAGTGGACAGCTAGAAGAGGTCCTTGGAAGAAGCCAGGAGCGCCTGAGCAGACTGGAATCATTGGACATCATAGGAGGTGGGGAACAGGAGCATGTGACAATCCTGCCCAAGCATGCCTGCTGAGCTCTGGCCTTCCCACTGCCCTGACGCAGAACAGAAGCTGAACTAACAGAGCAAGCTTGTGTTGACACTAAGGGGGTTGATTAGTACTTGCTGGAAATGGCATTTTTTTACAAGCTATTGTAAAATGGACATCATTCACATTCCTGTCAGGGGAATGTAAATACATTTCAGTTTCTTATTCCTTTCTAATTGCACCCACTTTCTTTCTTCCCTCCTTTCAATTTGGCTAAATAAAGATTATTTCTATCCCCATTTGGTGTTTTGTTATGTGCATACATTATAGAGATGTGGAGAGTAGGAATAAGTTTTTTTATTTGCTGCATTTGTTTGATTTTTTTTATTCTCCCCATGTTTTTGTGTAAAAAATTCTTAAAAGTCTAGAATCAGCATAATCTTATTTTAGTTCATCTTAAAATTATGTTGAGAGTATTGTGAAGAAATCACACACAAATTTGGCCTCAGCAGAAACAGAATATTTCATGTTTTTAGTTGTATTTTGTGCAAACTTGCACAGGAATAATATATTTTTATTTTATTGGTTCTCCTTGCATAAAGTGGAAGTTTTGGTTTTTCTTGCCAGAAAAAAGTCTCCTCTCAAATGTTAAAGTTCTTGAGGTTGCCTAAGTTGGTGTGGCTCCATATTCATCCCAACCGCTTTCTAGGGTTGCCAGGTCTGCTTCCAAAAAATAGCAGACAAGCGGGGGGGGGGTTTAAGTAGTAAAAAAAAGTAGACTGTACGTACCATTTCATCATAAAGCTTTTGAATAAAAAAAATGTCCACTATTTTGTGAAAAAAAATAGTGAACATAATGTGAAAAAAGTGGACTGTCCACTCAAATAGTGGACACCTGGCAACCCTACCGCTTTCAGAATTTTTCTGTTAGGTTAAGATAAATTTGATTTTTTTCGTGTTGATTTACATAATCTTCCCTTTCTTCCTAAAGTCCCTAATGTAAAAAAATATATATTATCATTGAAATTTTAAATGATAGTACAGATTCTATGTTGTATTATATTCAGGTAGTACAGGTTTAATGTTGATAACTTATGTTGGAAAGGAATCCTATCATACATACGTATCTTCTCTAGGAAACAATAAGGAAAGTAACCACCAAAATCATTTGAAATTCCTCATAATTTTGAATATTGTTACATACAAGTTTCAAAATCACATTAGTGTTTCAACATTTTGTTTTGAATGAGAGCATTCTTCAGTCATGTATTAGCTTATATTAGATTATGTTTTTTAAAAATATGTTATTTCACATGAAACGTATTTGCTACTGAATATCATTAAAACTTTGTATATGTTCTGGTATATAAAGGGTGTCAGAGTAAACATCAAAGTTTGCTCCCTGTTTCATTCACTTCATAAACATCCAACAAGTGATGTGTCAGTATAATTATTACCCCCTCCCTCATTCATTCAATCAATTCAAGTAAAGGAATATTAGGATCAGAAAGATATTCATTAAATCATCAGGATTGATTTAGTCCAGCTGATATAAATCTCTTTTCCTTCACAAATTTTAGAATACTGAAGTCTGATGACAAGAAAAATATGCAAGGACAATCAATAAACTACCATCATTTTCCCCAGGTATATGAAATTGTTATGTGCTTCTGGCTACTTTCCTTTGTGACCAGAGGCAAGCTCGCCTGACCAATGACCAGCCAAGACACAGTAAAGGCCTTTTGTTTCATTTATTGCAATAAGCAGGGAGAGAAGCTATCAAAACTTGGTTCTCTCTAAAGTTCCAACCCAAAATATTCTCTTCGTTCCCCATGTAACCCCTATGAGGTTACACTCTTCCCGACTGCCTCCTACATATTTCCTGCTATATACTAAAGCATACATCACATGTACATTAAAATTAGGAGATACTTTTATGCAAGGTAGTAGTATCAAGTTTTTGGCTGTGCGGCTGATGAGCAGGTTAGCTTGTGAGACACTGGGGAAACAGCAGTGTCTGCATTTTCTGTGTCATGAGAAGAGGTTTCGGACAGGAAGGATGTGCAGAAATGGTGAGGATGGCATAAAAGATTATTGGAGGTTCACTTCTTTCTATCCAGACATAGCATATAAGCTGCTTGACCAGGGTCTGCAGTATTGTCTTGGATGCTACATATCCTCTCCACGACCAATTTTGTTTCTTACCTTCTGGGAGGAGGCTTTGCAGCATCTGAAGCAGAACAAATAGATTCTGTAATAGTTTATACCATATAGTATCAACCTTGTTAACTTTCAGCACTCTTTTTTCCATTATGTATTCTAAATTGTCTGTACATATATATACAGATATACAGTAAGTAAATATAATTGTATAAAAACACCAAGCTTTCGTCGGACTCCTTCCGACTTCGTCAGGGTTACGTGCCAGTCCATGAGAGAGTCTCTTTTATACGCCATCCATCATCTGCGCCCGGCTTCTGGACCTCGTCACCGGTCCCAGGCGATTGGGCTGTGCCTTAATTATAGTCCTTACACCGGTAGTTAACTTTCTCCTGCCTCCCCTGCCTGCGTGCGTG
>NW_015386266.1:47169-58271 GCF_001527695.2 Protobothrops mucrosquamatus | reverse complement strand
CTCCTCCCTACGTTCCCTCCCCCCATCTCTGTTGTCTGTCATCCCGCTTTCCCTCCCCTCCTCTCTGTTGTTCGTCCTATCACTCCTGCTGACCCCCTCATCCTCCACCATGGCATGCCCCCTATCCTCTTCCTCCCCTCTCCGCCCCTCCTTTGTACGCCAACTACCATCCCTCACTCCATGGGGCTGCCTCCCCTCTCTCTTCCGCCCTCGCCCAACTTCCACCCTCCCTACTTCCACCTTCACGGTCTCTTCGCTCCTGTCGGTCCCGTCGTATACCTCTTCCACTCCTTTCCTTCCCTCGTCCCCAGTACTCCTAGCCCTCACCCGGGTCCAGGCGCTCCCATCCCCCTCACCCTTCTTTCCGCCGATCTTTCCTCTGCTCACGGGTTGGTGGGATCGCTTCCCCATCCACCTCCACCCTTCTCATCCACCCTTCTGCGCCCATCATCCCTCATGCTGGGCGCTGAGAGACTTCTCTGTAGATCCAGATGAGCCTACAGATGTTTCTCTCCTGTCTCTTCAGCTCAAGCGTCCCCAGTCACAGATCAAGGTACGTTGCATCTGGTTTCAGTCTGAAGAAGAAGAGCGAAGGTTTTTGCCACACTTCCCCATAAGAGTTCATCACCGTGCAACTGGGTAACTGCACTGTTCCAGCTGCCGCAGTAATAAGATGCCTCGTCTTCAGCCTCCACACTGGTGATGGCCAAGGATCCTGTACTCCCAGATCTGGTGGCAGTGAACCGATTTGGGATCCCTTCTCCCCTGTTGCTGCAGCCATCACAGTGGACAAAACGAGGCCCTTTTCCTTCTTTCTGTTGATACCAGCCGATGCTGTAGGAACTCTGAGTTGTTCTGCAGGAGATCTTAATGGATCCACCCAGGGAGACGGAGCTGGAGGGAGGCTGAGTCCAAGTGGACTGACCATCGATGCCTTTAGATAAAGGTGGGAGGGAAGGAGAGAAAGAGTGAGGAGAGAGAGAAAGAAAGCAGTGCTTATGGATCTAATGCACCGTCCTTTGGTCTTTGTCATTTCCCAGGGAAGCTGTTCTTAGGAGAATCACAGGCAGATTTTGTTTTGGCCAATTACTTTACCTGTGCAGTAAGTGAGAACTGCCAAGAAAATCACAGCCCAGCCCATGGTCAGCTTTGGCAAGGAATACTCTTTTCAGGAAGCAAATGATAACCTTCTTCAGATCTTCCCCTTTCCTTTCCTTAAAAGCCCTCTGCTTTCTCCTTTCATGCAAATGAGATCCTCTCTCATTGGTTCTAGTAGAAAACTTTCTTTCCCAAAAGCATTTTGGGGTCTTCTGATGTAACCAATGAGCAGAGAAAAGGTTTGCATAGAGGAGATTTGGAAACCAGGAGGAATTAATAGATCTCCATTAAATATCACACACCCTGCTGCTTGTGGAACAGGGAAATTTCTTCAAACAGACTATCTTATACATGAATTTGACATGGAAATGATGCATGTAGTTACGTAATTCCACCTCAACAGCCTGTCAAACCACAAGTCTAGGGAAGAAGTGGAGGATCACAGTCCATTTGGATTTACGGGCTAACCAGGTCATAAGCAATCCTCCTATTCTTTTATTTAAAACATTCTGGAACAGGTTACCTGAATTTGACATGGAAATGATACAACTAATTGCGCTGCTCTACTTCATCTCAATAGCATGTAAATTTGCAACTGCAATAGAATCAAGAGCATAATATTTCTTTCAAAAAGGAAAAAGGAAAAAAAAGAAAAATCAACAGNTAATTAAGGCACAGCCCAATCGCCTGGGACCGGTGACGAGGTCCAGAAGCCGGGCGCAGATGATGGATGGCGTATAAAAGAGACTCTCTCATGGACTGGCACGTAACCCTGACGAAGTCGGAAGGAGTCCGACGAAAGCTTGGTGTAGTTTTGTTTTATGTTTTATGTTATTAAACTTTGTATAGTTTGATATACTCCTAGTTTTTTATATATATCGGAAACTATTCTAAAAATCCGAGTCCCAGGTACATTTGTCTGTAAAAAAGGCATACTAACACACTGATCTCTGGGACAGAAAGTTTTATTAAGCACTAAGTTTTCGTTAGCCTCCTGCTAACATTGTCAAAGTGTAAGCTAACATTGGGAAGACTTTGTTTTTATAGCCCTTTAAGTGTCTGTAATTTGGTCATTGAGCACGTAATAGGTCCGTCCATCTGCCGCTCACGTGTAAGTGAGCGTATCTATCTCAATTCAGTTGATCTCAATCCGGTTGCATTGGGGCGGTGAGAGCGGGGCAGATGCCGGCCAATGCAACCGGATTGAGATCAACCGAATTTGGAGTACAAAATGAAGCAGGGCACAGGCTGATAGAATTTTTTCAAGAGAATATGATGGTCATAGCAAACACTCTTTTCCAACAACCCAAAAGACGGCTCTACAAATTGACATCACCAGACGGTCAACACCAATCAGATTGACCATGTGCTCTGCAGCCAAAGATGGAGAAGCTCTATACAGTCAGTAAAAACAAGACCAGGAGCTGACTGTGGCTCAGATCATGAGCTGCTCATTACAAAATTTAGGCTTAAATTGAAGAAAGTAGGGAAAAACACTAGGCCACTCAAGTATGAACTAAATCATATCCCTGATGAATATACAATAGAGGTGACAAATAGAATTAAGGAATTAGATCTGATAGAGTGCCTGAAGAATTATGGAAGGAGGTTCGCAACATTGTACAAGAGGTAGCAACTAAAACCATCCCAAAGAAAAAGAAATGCAAGAAAGCAAAATGGCTGTCTGAGGAAGCTTTGCAAATAGCTGAGGAAAGAAGGGAAGTGAAAGGCAAGGGAGAAAAAGAAAGATACACCCAATTGAATGCAGAATTCTAGAGAATAGCTAGAAGAGATAAGAATGCCCTCTCAAATGAACAGTGCAAAGAAATAGAAGAAAACAATAGAATAGAAAGAACCAGAGATCTCTTCAAGAAAATTGGAGATATGAAGGGAACGTTTCATGCAAAGATGGGCATGGTAAAGGACCAAAATGGCAGGGACCTAACAGAGGCAGAAGAGATTAAGAAGAGGTGACAAAATTACACAGAAGAACTATGCAAGAATGAGCTTAGCGTCCCTGATAACCACGATGGGGTGGTCACTGACCTTGAGCCAGACATCCTAGAATGTGAAGTGAAATGGGCCTTAGGAAACTGAGCAACAACAAAGCTAGTGGAGGTGACAGTATTCCAGCTGAGCTATTCAAAATCTTAAAAGACGATGCAGTAAAAATGCTACATTCAATTTGCCAGCAAATTTGGAAAACTCAACAGTGGCCACAGGATTGGAAAAGGTCAGTTTACATTCCAATTCCAAAGAAAGGCAATGCCAAAGAATGTTCAAACTATTGCACCATTGCACTCATTTCACATGCAAGTAAAGTTATGCTTAAAATCTTACAAACTAGACTCCAGCAGTATGTGGATCGAGAACTTCCAGAAGTACAGGCAGAATTTCGAAGAGACAGAGGAACTAGAGATCAAATTGCCAACATATGCTGGATCATGGAGTAAGCTAGGGAGTTCCAGAAAAACATCTACTTCTACTTCATTGACTATGCTAAAGCCTTTGATTGTGTGGATCACAACAAATTGTGGCAAATTCTTAAAGAGATGGGAGTACCAGACCATCTTATTTGTCTCTTGAGAAACCTATATGCGGGTCAAGAAGCAATAGTGAGAACTGGACACGGAACCACTGATTGGTTCAAAATTGGGAAAGGAGTCCGGCAAGGCTGTATACTGTCGTCCTGCCTATTTAACTTATATGCAGAGCACATCATGAGAAAAGGCAGGGCTAGATGAATCAAAAGTTGGAATTAAGATTGCAGGGAGAAATATCAACAACCTAAGATATGCAGATGATACCACTCTAATGGAAGAAAGCGAAGAGGAACTAAAGAGCCTCTTGATGCGGGTAAAGAAGGAGAGTGCAAAAGTGGGCTTGAAACTCAACATTAAGAAAACCAAGATCATGGCATCCGGCCCTCTCAATTCCTGGCAAATAGATGGGGAAGAAATGGAGGTAGTGACAGATTTTATTTTCCTGGGCTCCAAGATCACTACAGATGGGGACTGCAGCCAAGAAATAAAAGACGCTTGCTCCTGGGGAGGAAAGCTATGGCAAAGCTAGACAGCATACTAAAAAGCAGAGACATCACCCTGCCAACAAAAGTGCGTATAGTCAAGGCCATGGTTTTCCCAGTTGCAAAGTATGGCTGTGAAAGTTGGACCATAAGAAAGGCCAAGCGCAAAAAAATTGAGGCCTTTTCACTATGGTGCTGGAGAAGACTCCTGCGAGTCCCCTGGACTGCAAGGCGATCAAACCGGTCAGTCCTAGAGGAGATCAACCCTGACTGCTCTTTAGAAGGCCAGATCCTGAAGTTGAAACTCAAGTACTTTGGCCACCTAATAAGAAGGAAGGACTCACTGGAGAAGAGCCTAATGCTGGGAAAGATTGAGGGCAATAGAAGAAGGGGACGACAGAGAATGAGGTAGCTGGATGGAGTCACTGAAGCAGTAGGCGTGAACTTAAATGGACTCCAGAAGATGATAGAGGACAGGAAGGCCTGGAGGAACGTTATCCATGGGGTCGTGATGGGTCAGACACGACTTCGCAACTAACAGCACAGAAATTGATGTCTTTAAAAAAAAGCCTGCCAAATCAGTTTTTTTCCCTATAAGGTTGAAATCTAAAAACACAAGTTGGGTTTTGAAATACTGGCTGATTACTAGCACCAGGAATTTGAAAGGCAGCATGTGGAGCAAGAGTTTATTACATTTTTTGTAGTAACGATCTAAGGGCAACAGTTCCAGGCAATAATGGTGAAGTGTTCGAATGTCCCAGGGACTGGTACACTCTTTGTAGTATCTTTGTGGCAAGTTTATTTCAAGCCAACCTTCTGCCAATGGACTTGCAAACAGTCCAAATAAATATGAGCCATTGTACAATTTGCAAAAGATTAGTCATTATTAGATATACTGGAATTGTCTGAAATTATTCCTGAACAGTAGCCAACTTTTAGATATCTCCTTTTTGTAGAGATTTTGCCATCTACTCAGATTATAGAGGCAGAACAGTGCAGTATGTCTGACAATATGGCTGTATGGAATGCTCTGTTACCCCTTTCCTTTGCTTCCATCAAAATGGTAATTTAGCATGGCTACAAACAATTTCATCTGTGTACAGTGCATATTGGTTATTATGGCCTTTCAGAAATACAGATTGTTCTACTACACTCTGCACCCAGGAATCAAGAGTAATAATAATGAAAAATTGATAAAATATTCTTTAGAAGTCCTGCTAAAGGGTATGATGCCTGAAACTATGTCTCATCCTGTATACTTAGTGATTTCATGTTGTTTGTCTTGTAACTGAATGTTACAGAACTATGGTACTGAAACAGGGTTCTACCAAGTTCAGTGTTTCTACAAAATGAGTATTTGTTGTTCTGAGAGAGAGAGAGTGGTAAAATCCAATGCTTTGCCCAAAGACTGAAACCTGGAGGAGTTAGCAAATTTGAGGGTTGCTAAAATTTTGTAAAATGTATCTCTCTTCATCAGATGCATGGAGTGGCTAGACTGATTTAAACTGGGATCAGGCAACCTGGAAGAGAAGGGGTGATTATGAGATACAGGTTATATTTGAAATAGATTACAAGTACCTTATCAACTGTAACAACTACAGGTGGTCCTCGACTTACAACCACAATTGTTCCCAACATTTCTGTTGCTAGGTGAGACATTTATTAAGTGAGTTTTGCCCTATTTTATTACCTTTCTTACCACAGTTGTTAAGTGAATCACTGCAATGGTTAAATTAGTAACACGGTTGTTAAGTAAATCTGGCTTCCCGAATGACTTTGCTTGTCAGAAGGTTGCAAAAGGTGGTCAGATGATCCCAGGATACTGCAACCATCATAAATATGAGTCAGTTGCCAAGTGTCTGAATTTTGATTATGTGACCATGGGGAATGTGCAATGGTCATAAGTGTAAAAAACGGTCATAAGTCCTCTCTTTCAGCACTGTTGTAACTTTGAACAGTCACTAAATGAACTGTAGTAAGTTGAGGACTACCTGTATATCCTGATTTTTGGCTTCCATAAAGTAATACAGTACAGGTCTCCTATCATAACCCTTCATAAATATTTTCAAGCAGCTCTTCTGAGCTATCCCAAAAAACTATTCTTGCTGTCTCTGAGTCATCCTTAGCTTGTCTTGGTGCAACAAGCATCTTCTCCCCTTTCCTCCACCATCCTTACTGGCCTAACTCCAGTAGGATAGCATGATCGCTTCTGTCAGACACTGGTGAAGCCCTTTTATTGTGCAGCTTTCCCCAGTCTACAAACTGTCACTTATGGGCTATGGTGGATGCACAAGATGGTATACTTATGCAGCTCCTAAGATTTGCATAAATACAAAAAGGGGGGGAAATACTTTTGAGGAAGGCTTGTGAACTCCCCAATGAGGATAAAACATTTCCAATAGTCACAGCATAATGATTGATTGCATTAGAGAAGAAAGAAGAGATACAATAGAGTATCTAGGGGGGAAAGCACTATTCTTGCATTTTAATGCACATTTATTGATAGAATAAAAGGAAAAGGAAGTTGTCCTACATTTAATAGTAAAAGGAGAGACTCTAGAAACAAGAGATATGCGGACCAGTCTGATACAATGATGCAGTTGCTGGGTTTGAAACCTGGTCCCTGTGAGTTCTAGGCCTCCCTTTAAGACCGGGTATTAAAGCCACTGGGTGATTTTGAGCTAGTCATTCTCTCTGAGTCCAATTCACTTCACAGCATTGTTGTGCAGAAAATAGGAGGTAGAACAGTATGTACTGTATTTTTGTCAGTTTAGCCATCTATCCATCCATCATCTATAAAAATTTTATAGTTTTAAAGTTTTGAGGACTTGTATTATAGAAAAGTCATTCAAAATCAAGATACATAGAAGCTAGTCATTTAAATGACTAATACATAAGGAAAAAATGTGAGTAGCAAAAGGTACAGAAATTAATCACAAGTAATTTACTATGCTCAAATGTTTATTATTGTCTCAGAAGTTGTGAATGCTCCAACACTGGACGTTTTTAAGAAGAGATTGGATAGCCACTTGTCTGAAATGGTATAGGGTTTCCTGCCTATACCTAGAAGACCTCCAAGGTCCCTTCCAACTGTGTATTCTATTCTATTCTATTCTATTCTATTCTATTCTATTCTATTCTATTCTATTCTATTATTTTAATTGTGTAAGACTTTCTTATTCTTTTTCCAACTAATCTCATCCCTAGCTGTGAATGCAGGAATGTTGGGACTCCAACAAAATTTATTTCTGTTTTTAGCTGTCTTGCTCTTCTGGCTGTTTGGCTTGGGAAAAGAACACCAGGAACCCAAGATTTTCCCTCTGGAAAAGAAATGAAGATCACAGGGTTAGAAGTAGAAAGGATTAGTACAATGAGAACTGAAGTTCCAAATAAGATGGTCTAGGGCAGGGGTCCCCAACCTCAAGTCCATGGACCAGTACCGGGCCATGGCATGCCGGCAACCGGTCCACACAAACAAGCAAAGCCCCCTCCACAGGATGCAGGCAGCACACAAAACCATGCCTCCTCCAGTCCACAGAAAAACCTCTCTCTACAGAACCGATCCCTGGTGCCCAAAAGGTTGGGGACCTCCGGTCTAGGGAATGAGTCTGTAGAATGGGATGAAAGATTTTCCTAGACAAAAAATAGAACTTGCTGTTCATTTTGTATTAATTTCAAGAATTGTGAACCAGATGTGCATGCTTTAGAACTTGCCAGTTAACAATGAAGTGATCAAGGAATCTCTTCAAAGTTCTAGAGGCTATCATGATTATACATCACGTCCTTATCCTTACTATAACAGTTTCATTCATTCAACATGTGGACTCAGGCTTTGAACTACACCAAGGCCTCTTTTCTTTTGTGAGCCAATCTTTTGGAATTCATTTGAGAGTCATTGTTGAAGTAAAGACAAGGAAGCTTTCTTGTGAATCCCCAAATCCTGAGATCTCAAATCTTACTGCAATTATTTTGGCTCTCCAAAGAGAGGATCTACTCTATTAAGTTCCCAGAGACTCGCTGATTAGCAGCAATTCAAAAAAGAAATACTTTAGCCTTCATAGATCAATTACTCATTACAATCAAGGTGAGTCTTAGGAAATACTTCTGAGTAAATATCTCTCCAATAGTAATACTGACTCAATAACTGGTTACAGTATATGGTGTTAGAGTTTTTAACGGAAATAACATTTTAGTTAACTTTTTTATATGGGCAATAACTATATCCTGAATTGATCCCATTGTTGTGGAAAGCCAGGAAAAAGTCAGATTTCAGATATCAATGTTACTACTATTGACTTACAACTTACAACCACAATTGAGCCCAAAATTTCTATTGCCAAGTGAGATAGTTGTTAGTGAGTTTTGTCCCATTTTACGACCTTTCTTGCCACAGTTGTTAAGTGAAATGAATCTGGTTGTAAAGTGAATCTGGCTTCTCCATTAACTTTGCTTGTCAGAAGATTGCAAAAGATGATCAATGACCTGCAATATGAATTAGTTGCCAAGTATCTGAATTTTCATCAGATGACTATGGGGATACTGCAATGGTCGTAAATATGAAAAATGATCATAAGTCACTTTTTTCAGTGCCAGTATTACTTTGTACAGTCACTAAATGAATGGCTGTATTTCAAGGACCACCTGTACTAGTACAAAAGTGCTCCTACAATGATCCTATCAGATGTATTTCTTTTACAATGTTTTATCTTAACTTCTTTGTTTGAAGTTTTATGTGAATTATTTGAATCAACATGGTGGTAATCTTCAATGCTGAGAAGATCTTGGGCTTCGATAGATTAAAACTCAGTTTTAATCTTTTTAGAAAGCCTTATTACTCTGCGCATCAGAAAAAAAACCATATAACAGGTTGGAGTAGAGAGAGCAAACTGGATTTTTACAGACATTTGTGGAGAAAGATCAGTCTATACCTCAGAAGTGAAGAACTGGGCACTCACAATTATGGAAATGCCTTTCAAACACCTAGAGAGGTTTATTTTTAAACCTTTTCAATTATTCATGTAAACTGACAGGGAAAGAAAAATTTCATCTCACGACACTTGTTCTCTCAGTAAAGGGTTTGATTATTATAATTTTATCAGGTTTTATGAAGAATTAGGTTTGAGTTTTGTAGAATTACAGAAAGTTTGAATATTATTTAGTGTGATTGAGCAACATCAGTATCTCACCCTAAAGATACTGCTTGTGTACCCTTTACCTTGAAGATTAGGATTAATTTGCTTTTTTTTAGATGTTTAAACGATGAACTTGGTGAACGATTCAATTCAAGTGTCTCCTTCATAGAACTAGTTATATTTTGATGATCTCCACTCAAATGAGAGGGTGAGCCATTCCAACTTGGTCTGTTAGAAAAGAAAGTCTTTTGAATCCATTGTTAACAAAAGTACACTTTACTAAAGCTAAGTGGTTACAGGGTAGCAAAGCTGTATCTGACATTTTACACCCAAAGCATTTGGTTAACTTTTCCCTTCTTCCCACCTTACCTCTGATTATCTCAAAGTGTCCAATTACATTCAAACAAATTATTTTGGTTACAGTCCCTGGCTTGGTGGGCTGGATGGTCTCCCATTCCATTCCATAACCTTGAAACAGCCAGTGGCTCCCACAGGATGGCACGAAGAATAGTTTTGATTCCCCTCATCCCAACTTTCCCTTTACCTCCCTGCAGATCCCTCCCCCCACTGCATATGGCAGCCTGGCATCTGGCGAAGCATGGCTGGTATAGCCGGATGAAAGGATTAAATCTAGGGAGAAAGCAGAGGAAACAGGTTAAAAAGTAAATGTCATCTAGGTTTATCAGGTACAGAGAGTGAAACTGGCAGATGAGGCGGGGCAAGCGCACATGTGCATCAACCCATTCAGTGTCGGAAGGGGGGAAATCCAAATAATTAGGTATTGTAGTTTGCCCCTATAGGTGTGAGAAGCAAGAATGTCTTTGACTTCAAAGTACTGTTCTCCTTCAATCAGAATGGGTGGAGGTGGTGGTTTCGTTGTGGGATGAAATGTGGATGAGGTGAATGCAGGTTTCAACAGACTGTAGTGGAAAATGGGATGGATGCGACTACGGTTTTTTGGCAATTTTAGCTGTACCATCACAGGGTTAATTACTCTGTTGATGGGGAAAGGCCCATTGAATTTCAGCCTGAATTTCTTAGAAGGCTGTCTGTACTGCAGAAATTTGGTGGAGAGGTACACTTCTCCAATTTGGAATTCCTTTTGCAGCACTCTCTTTTTGTCTGCATATTTCTTGTAAGTGTTCCTCGTGTCCTTGTGGATGACTGGCCATGTATTTTGCAGGTTTTTGATACAATCAGCTAATGAGGCATTTTGGGGAGATTGTTGGGGAAGTTCTGGCATGGGAGAAAATTCTTGGCCGGTGGCCATGCAGAATGGGGTGAACCCAGTGCTACTATGAATAGAGTTATTGTACGCCATTTCTACAAATGGAAGGAGATTGCCCAATTATCTTGTTGGTAGTTAACATAGCAGCAGAGGTATTGTTCCAGTACCCCATTCACATGTTCACAAGCCCCATTAGTCTGAGGGTAGTGAGAGGAACTTTGGGATGATCCTGATAATTTCAAAAATTCCTGCCAAAATTTAGACATAAACTGCACCCTTCAATCAGAGATAGTTCTCTCCAGGGCTCCATGGAGCTATACACATGTTGCAGAAAGAGTTTTGCTAGAGTTCATGCCAAGAATATTTTGAGGCAAGCCACAAAGTGCACCTGCTTAGAGAAGAGGTTGATAATGGCCAAAATTATTTATTTATTTATTTATTTATTATTTAGATTTATATCCCGCCCTTCTCCCGTAGGACTCAGGGCGGCGGACAATCAATTAAAATACACAAATAACAATACGGATTTAAAATTAATTAAAAAGAATATTAGAGAATTGTCCAATTTAAAATTATTGATTAAAACCCCTCTAAAAATTACCCTAGGCCAGTCCTGCGA
>NW_015386266.1:25738-44491 GCF_001527695.2 Protobothrops mucrosquamatus | reverse complement strand
GGGGAGTCGCGCAGGGCCAGCAGTTCCCTCCTCGAATACAGTCCGTCGTATTGGAGGTCCATCAGCAGAGTAGGGGGAGGGGAGAAAGTCCTCATGATGGCAATTTCAAATGGGGTAGGATGGGTTGAGGAACGATGGTAAGTTCCCAGGTCTTTCGGACCGCCGAGCTGTCACCGCGCTGGGCCACCAGGCCGCTGCCACGCCGGACCGGTGCGCCACCGCCGCGTTGGGCCGCTGGTCGTCCTGGCCGCAGGTCTTCCTGGCCGTGTCAGGGCGCAGATCTTCCTGGCCATTAGGCCCCCAGGCCGGGCTTCATTAGGCCTCACTAGGCCACTCCGTGTCTGGGCCGCCCTCCGCAGCTCCACCCTCCGCAGGCCGTCAGGTCACCGCCGCATCAGGCCGCCACATCGGGCCGCAGTACTTCCTGGCCACCAGGCTCCCAGGCCGGGCTTCAGGCCTCGCTAGGCCTCTCCGCGCCTGGGCCGCCCTCCGCAGTCCCATAGCTCCGCCCACCTCCGATCGCCGAGCCATCGCTGCGCCGGGCCGCTGCAACGGGCTGCAGCTCTTCTTGGCCGCCAGGCCCCAGGCCTCACCAGGCCCCGCCAGGCCCCACCAGGCCCCGCCAGGCCCCACCAGGCCCCGCTAGGCCGCCAGGCATCGCCAGGCCTGGCCAGGCCCCTCCGCGTCTGGGCCGCCCTCCGCGGCATCGCAGCTCCGCTCGCCGCCCCGCCCAGCCAAACCTGGCGGTCCTGCGGTCCGGCACCCGTCCTCCTTGCTCGCCGACCCTCTCCTCTCATTCGTTCCTGGCCGGCGAGCACCCCCCGGACCTTCTTCGACCCCCCATCTCCGCCGACGGACCGCCGCCGCTACGGAGCCGGAGCCAGTAGGTCCGCCATCACACGCATGCGCAGAGTTCCCTGAACTTTCCAGTAGTTTCATCATGAAGCACATCAGTTTCATCATGACTCTTGCTTGCTGAAGACCTCTTCCAATCCCCTGTATTCTCTCAGGATGAGAAAAATTGACCCCTCCCATTCGTGAGTAGCTGCCACATCTTCCCCTTTCACTTTCTTAATACAGTAGCCAGCGCAAGGTGATTCGGCGTTACTTTCTCTGTGGGCTTTTTCTTGGAGTGCCTTGGAAATATTTTTAACAGTTTCTTCTTCCAGTATATTAATGGATTCCATTTTTCTAGCCAGGTAAGCCCAAGAACAGTATTGGGTCAGTCATGCCAGGGCCCACGATGAAGCTTATGGTTTCCTTGTGGGACCATATCTTTAACATTTAAAAATGTGACAGGGCCTCCCCCTGCTAGAGTCCATCCACTTGGGAGAATGCTAGGAAAATACATATAGACAATGTACCATGAGGGATTCACAGGAGGGAAAACTTCATAACATTCTAGCTTCATATTTGAAGAAGCTTTTTGCAAGCAGTAATTGCAAAACGATGGCATATCAATATTTTTCCAATCAGGTATTCCCCTCCTTCCCTAATAGCAGTATAATGTTTGTACAGTGCTGCGGTAACTAGATTATGGAAAAGGGAGAGATACCTTCTAAACAATGCTTATCAAAGCTGTCTGGATCAGGACACACAAGCCCAGGTGGGAGGGGGAGTAATGCATACATTGAATCCAGGAACCAGAATTCAGCCAATGGGAACACTGCCATCCACAAACTTTACACGGCCGCAGTATTACAAAAGGAAAAACCAAATCACTTTGTTTCGGTTTCAAATAAACTGGTGCAGAGCTGGAAATAAGCAGATTCAGTTCCTGTAACCATCTGTTGCTGTAAATTTGAACTTCCAAACTGAAAAACATTCAGATAGAGCTATGATTAATCTATTTCCTTATTTTTCTATGAGGATTTTATTTAGGGTGATTTTAAAAATAATTTTAAATAGAAACACAGCTTCTAATATTCGGTTTTTTTAATCTGGTTTTATAGGGGTTTGTATTTTTATGTTTTGTATTTGTACTGTTTTTAATACGCTGTGCACCGCCCTGAGTCCTGCGGGAGAAGGGCGGTATATAAATTAAATTATAATAATAATAATAATAATAATAGCTTGTTATTCATTTCCTTGCTCTCTTTTTTGCAGGTTATGCCCTTTGTGCTTTTGATTTTTTTTAATTTTATTGTTAATCTGTTACCATTAGATTAAGTCAAATTAAGTTAATTATTGCTAGATTCCTTAGCACTTGGAGACTTGCAAGCTTTTTCTTTTTTCCTGTTTTGTTTTATTAGTAAAGTCCTTAGCTGGAAAGGAGTTATCTGCTATCTGTATAGTTTCTTGGCTGATCATAAATAAATTAAACAAATTAAAAGATTTTAGAATTGATTTGTAAATACTTGGATGCCCAAGAAAGAATAGACTGTAGATTAGATTGGGAATTAGAGAAAGAAAATCTCAGAGGGCAATGGCCAGCTATTTCTGTATAGTTGCCAAGACAATCCAGAAGGCAGATTTTTTTCAGATTAAACTTGAGTTCAGTCACAAAGTTATTGTATTTTGTTGGTAAAAATCCAAAGCCAAGCTTGCTGATGATTGTACTGGAGATCTCGGATAAAATTTGGTGCTTAGAAATCAAAGTACCTAAGACTCAAAATGATGATTCTCATTTTGTCACATCATGCCTAGATCTAACTACAGCTGATGATACTAAAGATACCAGCACTGAGTTTACAGATAGTATTGAAGAGGAAGTACAGCATTGTTCTCACCTACAGGTAAATCCCCAAAGCGTTCAAAGTGGGATATCTGCAATGATGGTAAGGACAATGATTGGGGGAAGTATACAAATGCTCAAAGTTTGTGGAACAAAAGGATGAACTTGAATTATTAGTACATGAGGGTAGATAAGATATAGTTGCATTACTGAAACTTTGTGAGATGAAACCCATGACTGGAATATACTGATAGAAGGAGACAAACTGTTCAAAAAAGCAGATGCACCAGAGGAGGTGGAATTGCATTATATGTAAAAGACTGCTATATTACTACAGAAATGTATGAAACCAAAGACAAAAACTTCCTAGAATTCATATAAGAAAAAAAGAATGACATTGCCATAGGTGTATACTACAGGCCATCCAACCAAACAGAAACAATAGATGTACTTTTTGCTAACCAATTAATAAATATATATGTAGGACGCACACTACAATGGTAATGGGGGACTTTAATTACCTTGACATCAATCGACAGATTGGACAAGTTCCTGACCAACCTTTCATCCAAAAGATAGAGGAGGGAACTAGAGGAACAGTCATACTGGATTTAATTCTTACTAACAGAGAAGAAGTGATAGAAGGGATTGAAATTATAGGAACCTTGGATGAGAGTGACCATGTCATATTGGAATTCAATATAATGCAAACACAAGCAATAGAATATAATCATACCAGAGTTTTAGATTTTAAAAGAGCTGATTTTAACAAACTCAGAGTTAGGGAAAGATTCCTTGGATGAAAATCCTAAAGGGGAAGACAACCCAAGAAGCTTGGAAAACTGAAAAATATGATCATAAAAGCACAATACTACCAAAAAAGAACAAGAAATCCAAGAAGAAACCAGCACGGTTGCACAAAGATCTCTCTGATAAACTGAAAGACAAAAAGGATAAATACAAAAAATGGAAAGAGGGACACAGGTAATATATCAGCAGATAGCTAGAATCTGCAAAGATGAAGTCAGGAAAGCAAAGGCTCGGAATGAACAAAGACTTGCAACAAAAGTCAAAGATAATTAAAAAAAGAATTCAACCTTTAAATAACAAGTAAAAGATCAAAGAAACACAGTCCACTAAAGCAGGGCTTTTCAACCAGTGGTACGGGTACCACCTGTGATACATTGGCACCTGGCAGCTGGTACGCGACCATCCTAGAAAAGTGGTAGCAGGGGAGGGGAATGAGCTGAACCAGTGGCAGCACCGCACAAGCCTGAGCGAGAGATGGCTGGAGCTGCAGGGCTGTCAGGGCTCAGCAGAAGCGCCAGGATCAGTGCCGCTTTCCAGATGATCGGCGCTTCTTCGGGGCTATCAGGGCTCAGTGGAAGCACCAGGATCAGCGCCAAGCTCTAGCTGGAGCTCGGCGCTGATCCTGGTGCTTCTGCTGAGCCCAGAAGAAGCGCCGATCAGTTGTAAAGCAGCACTGATCCTGGCGCTTCTGCTGAGCCCAGAAGAAGCGCCGATCAGCTGGAATGTTGCAGCATCTCCAGGGTCTTGTGATTTACATTCAGATGCTTGGCAACTGATTCATATTTATGATGGTCACAGTGTCCCAGGATCATGTGAAGTGACCAAAACCTGCTGCAACCACCCAGCAGATGGGGGGGAATAAAAACCAAACACCTCCCACCCCACCCTCGCTGCCAATCCTCAACAGAAATACAACAATGAAAACCTCGGACAGGAGGAAGAGCGCCGCCGGGCGGGCAGGCAGGTGTCTTGCTCGGCTGTGGCTTGGGGGGCACTTTTTTCAGTGCCATTGTAACTTCGAACAGTTACTAAGCGAACTGTTGTAAGTCGAGGACTACCTGTACTTCATCACTTTTTTCCTTTTTTTTTTTTTGGGGGGTCATCAGGTTTTTGACACCTTGCTAGGCGACTGGTGGTACTTGGATGTTGCCATATCCTAAAAGTGGTACAATGGATGAAAAGGTTGAAAAGCCCTGCACTAAAGAGAGAAGGTGGCAAGAAGTAACAGGCAGTAGAGAGAAAACGGAGCTGCTTAACTCATTCTTTGCATCAGTCTTCACAAAAAAAGAAATAATAGCCCAACATACCAAAAAAACCTACTGCAAAAGACAAACTAGAAACAAAAATTAAAATAAGCAAGAAAATGGTAAGAGAACAGCTGTCTGATCTTGATGAATATAAATCACCAGGACTTGATGGATTAAATCCCAGAGTTCTGAAGGAGCTGGCAGATGTCATCTCAGAACCATTGTACCATATCTTCCAAAACTCCTGGAGCACCAGGGAACTACCTGAGGATTGGAAAAGAGCTGATGTGGTTCCCATCTTCAAAAAAGGAGAGAAAAAACAGACCCAGAAAACTACAAACCACCCTGGAAGATACTGGAAAAGAATGAAAAAATAGATCTACCAACATCTAGAAATAAAGTTATAACTAGAAGCAAGCACAGGTTTGTTAAAAACAGATCTTGCCAAACCCATCTTATTTCATTCTTTGACAAAACTAAATTAGTAGACCAGTGAAATGCTGTGGACATAGTATACTGAGACTTCAGTAAGGCATTCAACAAAGGAGACCACAACCTACTTCCTGGTAAGCTAGAGAAATGTGGGATAGACAGCATCACCACCAGATGGATTTGTAACTGGCTGACAGATTGCATTCAACGAGTAGTCTTTAATGGTACTACCTCTACATAGAGGGAATAAGCAGTGGGGTATCACAAGGTTCCGCCTTAGGCCCAGTACACTTCAATATCTTCATCAATGAGTTACATGAGGGAATGAAAGGGGAACTCATCAAATTTGCAGATGATACTAAGCTGGCAGGAATAACCAGCATCCTAGATAATAGGCTCAAGAACAATCTAGAGAGACTGGAACACTGGGCCCTATCTAACAAAATGAAATTAATGTGGAGAAAAACAAGGTTTTAAACTTATGCAGGAAAAATCAAGGGTACAAGTACAGATTAGGCAAAACCTGGCTCAAAAACAATCTGTGAGAGGGGCTTTTGAATCCTAGTGAACGATCACTTAAACATGAGCCAGCAGTGTGCAGTAGCAGCCAAAAAAGCTAATACAGTCGTTGATTGTATAACGAGAGGCATAGAATCAAAATCATGTGAAGTATTAGTACAACTTTATAAAACCTTAGTAAGACCACACATTGAATACTGCATCCAGTTTTGGTTGCCACTCAACAAAAAAGATGTTGAGACTTTGGAAAAAGTGCAGAGAAGAGCAACAAAGATGATCAAAGGCCTGGAGGCTAAAACATATGAAAATCAGTTGCAAGAACTGGGCATAGTCTAGTGAAGAGAAGGACCAGGGATGACATGATAGTAGTGTTCCAATATTTGAGAGGCTGTCGCAGAGAGGAGGGGGACAACCTATTTTTCAAAGCACCCTGAAGGCCAGACAAGGAATACTGGATGTAAAATGATCAAGGAGAGATTCAACCTAGAAATAAGGAGAACTTTTCTATCAGAGTAATCAACCAATGGAACAGCTTGCCTTCAAAAGTAGTGGATGCTTCATCATTGGAGGCTTTCAAAAAGAGACTGGATAGCTGTGTCAGAAATGGTATAGGGTCTCCTGCTTGAGCAGGGGTTGGACTAGATGACCTACAAGGTCCCTTCTAACTCTGTTATTCTGTTCTGAAGTCTCTATCGTGTTTCTTAGGAACCATATAATTGGCAAGGTGTGTGGAGGCCCAATTTGCTAAATCATGCTTTGAGAGAAAGTGTCAGACCTGCCCCTGACCCCTTAGGAAAAAAAGACCCTTGACTCCATTTGGTTGAAGTGATAGGTTCTTTTATTAAAGGATGCTAGTTGCAGTAAAGAGACTAGAACTAAGTTTCCCATGCCAAAAAGCTACAAAATGTTTCCCCTCATCCCTGCCCTCTACCCGTGACCAGTCCACCTTCAACTAATGAAGATTTTCCTAAGTATTTTGAGAATGCTGAGATGTTTGGGGTAATCCACATTCTTTTCTCAGGGTGCATGGCCTTGGGTGCTGGCACAAACTGGTTCCAAGCTGCCCTGTTCTTCAAATTGCCTGGAAATAATTCAAGGATCACATTGAGATTTTTTTTTACAATTATAGAGGCTAAACCATGTTCAATTGGTTGAAAAGCTTCTTACAGCAAACAAGACTATGAAGTGCAACCTGTCATCGACGATTCATTTTCTGCATTCACATTCGGACTTCTTTCCTGAACATCTAAGTGCAGTCAGTGACAAATATGGTGAAAGTTTTCACCAGGAAATTTATTATTTATTACTTACCATACAGCATACAATGGCATGGAGATTTACAAATGCTATGCTGTCCTGATAGCCTATATTGCTAGTTCATTCTGTTTGGCACTTGGTGTCATTCTGTTTGATCCTTGGTACATTGCCAGGGTGGGGAGCAACTAGTTTTAGAAGCCAGATTTAGAAGAAGACCTCCAAGGTCCCTTCCATCTCTGTTCTGAAATTTGAAGGGATCTATCATAAACATCAAAAGTTTTTCAGGAAGCCAAATTTTTGAAAAAAAAATGTCCAGTATTATCTATTCATTCAATTCGTTTAAATTCTCAGCCTGAATATTTTTGTATATAATGCAGGAAAGAAAGATTTCCACAACTGGCATAGCAAAATATACCAACTATAGCTTTTTCTACAAACTGTGTCCTAGAAATGAGATTCCAGAAAATTCTACATAATGAATGCTTTTGTCACAGGTAATCTCTGTAGCTAAACCTACTGAGATATGCTACATGAAATTATCCTACTGTCAGGAATCCCTTCAATGTTTCTTTTCAGGGCTCTGCCATTCTGACAGGAGGGGAAGATTTCACTCTACTGGGAGGAAGGCTTACAGATGTATTTCCTCTACTTTGTTCCCCCTAAACTTTGTATCTATTTCTTTGGGTGTGAAAAGGGGGGAAGAATGTGACAGGGGCCATCTGCCTTATCTCCACTCTTGTGAGATCTGTTGAAGCACCTGGGAACCATCCCTTATCAGCTCCGGTTCCCATAACAACTTTGAACCTGTGGATTGGCTGGATGCGAACTGAACAGCTGGGCTCTGTTTGTGAAAAGAAAGTTTTAATGTAACGATTTGCGTAGGAATTCTTTAGATCTTGCTTTGCTTTCTACTATCACTGTCCCTCATTTGAAGCAATGCCAATTTCAAGAATTTCAAGAATTTGGCTTTCTTGGGAGTATTATCTGAGGCAGGACCTTACATTAAGCAAGATCTGCAAAGTGGTCAACCTGGAGAGGCATCTGCCCTACTGTGGGGACAGTGTACGCTATGTTGCTCCAGTACTAAGCAATTACTTACTCGTAAGTAGAAACCCCTTTTATTTACAAGGCAGGAACAAACCATGTTCACGGGAAAACCCCAGTTAATAAGTCTTTAAATGCTTGCTGAAGCAGTAGCAGTCCCAGCTCACATGGCTAAGGCACTTTTAATGTCAATTGGCTCCCAGCAGGGAGAATTAATTAGTACTTCACACCCAAACAAAGAGTCCTAGGAAACCTGAATCTTGGCAAAGAAACCTTGGCAAAGAAATCCAAGTGATTGAAGTATTCAGTAACATGAACGGTTGTCTGTCACAAACAGCCACTCCCCAAACCCCTCCTATTTATGTTCCAGCCAGGGAGGGGCTGGCTAATGTCTCCTTCTTTTCCCTAAGAGCTGATAAAGAAGGAGGGAAGTCCCTCCAAGTGCGGAGAGATAGCGGTCAATCCGATCAGTCCGGGAAAAGCCTTCCAGAATCCAGCAGAGAAAGGCTAGCTTAACTTCAGAGTCTAGGTACAAGCAGCTGAAGCCCAAAAGCACTATTTTAAGCTGACTGTAAACAACGTGCTTGGAACTGGATAAGAACAGTGATTTTCTCTCTTCTACTTGATAATTGATTTCTGGGGGGGGGGAATCCAAGAAGCAAAAAGCCTCTGAAAGTGAGAAGAAGGGGGATCTTTGCCCTTCTTCTCCTACAGACAGAAGCGGCGAATTAAACTCTTAAGTGGGGACAGAAATATACTGAAATGAAATGAATATAAGTCCTAAATCTGGATGAGTTTGAAATTGGTGGAATGTGTTAAGATTTCTTTTTTAAATCATGAAAATAGAAGAAAATAATTGTTTATTTTGAAAACTGAAAACTGAAAAACAAACTAGTGCTGACATCTAGTGGTGGATGAAAATATAGTAGTTATTTCAATACAGGAACTGGCAAAGCCCAGGAAAATACAATTTGTTTTTGGGTGACCTTCAATGTCTTAATAACAGAGAACAACTGTGACAAAAAGAAAACATTTTGGGCTACCTACAAAGAGAGAACTATAAACTTTAGAGAAAAACATTGACTTTTCTGGATTACAAATACTTATTCAACTGTGACTTTAAAGCTGTCTGCAGGGAAAGGAAAACCCTGATTTTGGGCTATCATGGAAAACCAGAGATATGCAGAAAGAATATACCAAGAAAAACAAATACTTTCCAGGAGATATATGCTAATGTTGCAACTAACTCAAACAATAATGATCTCAAATCACAAGGAAATTAAAAATAACTTTGAAAATATAAATGAATGCATCTCTAATTTAACATTGCAACAAAAAGCTCTCAGAAACTAAAAATAGAGAGTGAGCAGATAAAACGGACAACTGATGAACCAGACAAGAGAGATTTAAAGATGGAACCATTGTGAGATTAGTTGAAATGCCTGGGAACCATCCCTTATCAGCTCCGGTTCACATAATAACTTCATACCTGTGGATTGGCTGGACATGAACTGGATAGCTGGGCTCTTGGGTGGAGTTTGTGAAAAGAAAGTTTTAATGTAATGATTTGCGCAGGAATTCTTTAAATCTTGCTTTGCTTTTTGCTATCACTGTCTCCCAATAAAAGTTCCTATTTGAAAGTGCCAGTTTCAAGAGTTCTGCTTTCTTGGGAGTATTAGCTGAGGCAGGACCTTACACATACCTTCATTAGCTCAATATCTAGGCCATAATGATTCTTTTTATTTCAATTACTGTCTAATTGGTCAGAGAAATTCACTCTCTTATCAAATCACCAGGTGTTGTTTAATACAGGGCTTTTCAACCAGTGGTATAGGTACCACCTGTGGTACATTGGCACCTGGCAGGCGGTATACAACCATCCTAGAAAAGTGGTAGCAGGGGAGGGAAATGAGCTGAACCGGTGGCAGCACCACACAAGCCTGAGCGAGAGATGGGTGGAGCTGCAGGGCTGTCAGGGCTCAGCGGAAGCACCAGGATCAGTACCGCTTTCCAGCTGATCGGTGCTTCTTTGGGGCTGTCAGGGCTCAGTGGAAGCACCAGGATCAGTGCCAGGCTCCAGCTGGAGTTTGGCGCTGATCCTGGTGCTTCTGCTGAGCCCTGAAGAAGCACCAATCACCTGGAAAGTGGCACTGATCCTGGTGCTTCTACTGACCCAGAAGAAGAGCCAATCAGCTGGAATGTTGCAGCATCTCCAGGGTCTTCTGATTTATATTCAGATGCTTGGCAACTGATTCATATTTATGACAGTCACAGTATCCCAGGGTCATGTGAAGTGACCAAAACCTGCTGCAACCACCCAGCAGACGGGGGGAATAAAAACCAAACACCCCCCCACCCCCGCTGCCAATCCTCAACAGAAATGGTCACAACAATGAAAACTTCAGACAGGAGGAAGAGCACCAGCGGGTGGGCAGGCAGATGTCTTGCTCGGCTGTGGCTTGGGGGGCACTTTTTTCAGTGCCATTGTAACTTCGAAGAGTCACTAAGTGAATTGTTGTAAGTCGAGGACTACCTGTACTTCATCACTTTTTTCCTTTTGGGGGGGTTCATCAAGTTTTTGACACCTTGCTAGGCGACTGGTGGTACTTGGATGTTGCCATATCCTAAAAGTGGTACAATGGGTGAAAAGGTTAAAAAGCCCTAGTTTAATAGCAAGATTTGATAGATGCTCAGTTTGGACAGTTTGACTTAATTAAACTTGCTTTTAATGTTTAATAGTATCAATATCAATACCTGATAACTCTCCTGTTTATCTGTTTCTTCCTATACTTCCTATAGTCTCTACACAGAAGCTTTAATGCTAACAGTCTCAGTCTTTGACATGGTTTATCTAAATTAAAGTTTCACCTGTGTTGGCTGTGTTTAACTTATCTTTTAATCCATTTTGTTTTATTTATTTTAGCTTTTATTTTATTTCTATGGTTTTTGTTATATAAGGCTAGTTAATAACCAAAATAAAAAGTTGACTTTGACTACATTAGGCAAATAATGTAGATTACAAAATATTGAATTCCTGTTCTAGGATTTGCTATTTCTTTCAATGTTAATTGATGCTTCTCCTCACTATTAAATTATGTAGTGTTTTTCTTATTGCATTGAAGGCATTTTTATTGCTAGAACTGTGTATTTATATACTTATTTAACACCAAGACAGGGAGCTGGAGGCATTCCCAAATGTTTTTGACATACAATTTCCAGTAACCTCAGATGGGAATGGCCAGTAGCTGTAGTTTAGCAAAAACATGGACCCCCAAAATTCCCTATGCCTGATTTAGCCATTTATTTTCAGAAGATTTAGATTATGTCATTAGGAATAACTCTTTTATTATATCTGCACATTCTAGAATGTTAAAGGAGATATTGATGATAGTTTGATGAGCCATTCCAGTTATCCTGCTCTACTGACTTTGAAAAGCGAAGGCAACCAGCAAGTGATGCTGCAGTCTCCAAAATCTATGGTTCAGCATGTTCTAGAAGAGAAAAGGAAACTGGAAGAAGAACTACAAGTCTTTAAAGAGCAGATTGAGGAAGCTGGGTTTTCTTCGATATCTCAGCTAAGGTAAGCCAGACTGATACCAGAAAATATGTTGGGCATCCAGCAGTCTGAGTTCTTATCTGTGGGCTCAATACATTTCAGTATAGAAACATAAAAACTGTCAGGCTTGCCCCAGATTATGTCCTTAGAAAAGAAACACCCTCAACTCCATTTGGTTGGAATGATAGATTCTTTTACTAAGGGTAAGTGGTTGCAGCAAAAGAAAGGCTAGATCTGAATATTCCCATGCAATGGTTTCTTTTCCCCCTTTCCTTGGCCCTGCCCCTTGACCAGTTCATCAATGTCCAATAGGGTGCCGTTCAGATGTTTTGAGAACTGCTTGGCTGTTTGGCACCACTCAATGCAGTTTCGCATTCCGTTCTCAGGCCAGGTGTCCTTCAAAAGGACTGGTATATTCCGGTCTTGGTACCTCTGGATTCTGTTAAGGCTGTCGCCTTCACCCTCCCATCTTTTATCTTTACGTTCCCATCACTACTACTCTACTCTCCCTCTCCCTTGCATTTTATGACAAGATGCCAGCAAAGCATAGAAGCTGCAGATGGCAGATCTGACAAAAACATTATTATTTGGAGGTGGGGGAAATCTGCATTAAACAAAATCTATGCCAGATCTCCCTAAAAAGATTTACATTAAGCCAGCCAGTAATGTTTTTGTTCTTATAGGGATATTGATTCAAGATTTCTTAATTCTTTCTAATTGTGCAATTTTCCCTCCTTTTAAATAAGTTAGCCAAAAAAAATCTGGGCAGGAAAAAAAGGAAAGTCCTCAATCATCACAATGTTTGATGCAAAAACAGCACCAATTACTTGAACAGAAATTTGAGACTAGTATGTAATCAATAACACAATAAATGTTTGAAATAATTATAAAAAATAAAATGCATTTTAATATGTTTTTTTAAGGAGCTAAGTGGTTTCCCTGAAATAGAGTTAAAAAGAATTTTTGAAAAAATACAACCCACAAGATGTCCAGGTTTTATCAATAAACCGAGCTCATGAACCAGTGAGGAGGCAGAGTAATTTGATCACAATAGACATGACATGTTCAAAATGCCTTCCTTTCATCCTCACAGAATTATAGGATTGAAGAGGACTTTGGAGGTCTAATCCTATTCCCTGCCCAGTGTGTGAATCCTCATACCATTCTGGAAAAATGGCTATCGAGGCTTTTCTTGAAAACTTCCAATGATGGAAGGTATTTCCACTGCTTAATAGCTCTCTTTATTTCAAGGATAATAAAAAAGTTTCTTTCAACATATTAATAACAAGAAAAAAGTCAAGGAAACAGTAGGTCCACTAAAGAGAGAAGATAGCAAGGAAGTAACAGGCAGTAGGGAGAAAGCAGAGCTGCTTATTCTTTGCATCAGTCTTCACACAAAAAGAAATAATAGCAAAACAAAACTACTGTAAAAGACAAACTAGAAATAAAAAAATAAGCAGGAAAATGGTAAGAGAACACATATCCGACCTTAATGAATATAAATCACTGGGATCTGACAGATTACATCTCAGAGTTCTGAAAGAGCTGACAGATGTTATCTCAGAACCATTGTTCTTTTGAATATCCTGGAGCACTGGGGAAGTACTGGAGGATTGGAAAAGGGCTGATGTTCCCATCTTCACCAAAGGAAAAAAAACAGACCCAGGAAACTATAGACCAATCAGTCTAACATTAATACCTGCAAAGATCCTGGAAAAGATAATTAAAAAACAGATCTGCAAACAATTAGAAGCAAACAAAGTTATAACTACTGGTAGTAGCCAGCATGGGTTTGTTAAAAACAGATCATACCAAACCAATCTTATTTCATTCTTCATAAAGTGACTAAACTAGTAGACCAGCGAAACGCAATGGACATAGTATACTTAGATTTCAGTAAGGCATTTGACAAAGTAGACAACAACCTACTACTTGGTAAGCTAGAAAAATGTGGAATAGACATCACCACCAGATGGATTTGTAGCTGGCTGACAAACCATACTCAAAAGTCATCCTCATTGATACTACATCCACATGGAGAGAAATAAGCAATGGGGGATCACAAGGCTCCATCTTAGGTCCAGTACTTTTCAATATCTTCATAAATGACTTAGATGAGGGAATAGAAGGGGAACTCATCAGATTTGCAGATGACACTAAAGTGGCAGGAATAGCCAACACCCCAGAAGACAAACTCAGGATCCAAAAAGATCTTGACAAACTTGAATAATGGGCCCTATCCAACAAAATGAATGTTAATATGGAGAAAAGCAAAGTTTTACATTTAGGCAGGAAAAATCAAAGGTATAAGTACAAATTAGGCGAGACCTGGCTCAAAAACAGTAACTGTGAGAGGGACCTTGGAGTCCTAGTGGACGATCACTTGACTATGAGCCAGCAATATGCAGCAGGAGCCAAAAAAGTTAATACAATCCTGGGTTGTATAAACAGAAGCATAGAATCAAGATCACACAAAGTATTAGTACTGCTTCATAAACCCCTAGTGAGACCCCACTTGGAATACTGCAACCAGTTTTAGTCACCATACTACAAAAAAGGTGACACCTTGGAAAAAGTTCAGAGAAGAACAACAAAGATGATCAAAGGCCCGGAGATAAAACATGTGAAGAACGGCTGCAGGACTTGGGTTTGGCTAATCTAAAGAAAAGAAGAAATAGAGGTGACATGATAGCAGTATTTCAGAATTTGAGGGGTTGCCACAAAGAAGAGGGGGTCAAATTATTCTCCAAAGGGCAGGACGAAAAACAATGGTTGGAAACTAATCAAAGAGAGAAGAAACCTGGAATTAAGGAGAAACTTCCTAACAGTGAGGGCAATTAACCAGTGCAACAGCTTGTCTTCAGAAATCATGGGTGCTCAATCACTAAAGGTTTTAAGAAGAGACTAGACAGTCACTTATCTGAAATGGTATTGGTTCTCCTGCTTGAGCAGGGGGCTGGCTTAAAAAACCTCCAAAGTTCTATTCTATTCTATTCTATTCTATTCTATTCTATTCTATTCTATTCTATTCTATTCTGCTTCCACCCATTGGTTTTTTTACTTATCCCTGGGTACTCTGGGGAATAAAGCCACACCTTCTTCCTTGTGTCATACTCAAGTATTAAAAGACTGCTACCATGCCACTTTTTAGCCTGCTTTTCTTTAAGCTAAACATACCTTACATAGCTAGTTCCATGGTGGCGCAGAGGTTAGAATGCAGTACTGCAGGCTACTTCTGCTGACTGCTGGCTACCTGCAGTTTGGCAGTTCCATTCTCACCGGCTCAAGGTTGACCTAGCCTTCCATCCTTCCAAGGTTGGTAAAATGAGGACCCAGAATGTAGGGGGCAATATGCTGGCTTTGTAAACCACTTAGAGAGGGCTGTAAAGCACTGTAAAGCAGTATATAAATCTAAGTACTATTGCTATTGCTATTTCACTGCTAGGATTTAGCCTCCAACATCTTTGCTGTCTTTTTTGCTCTTCCCTGAACTCTTTTTAGTTCTTCAGTGTCCTTTTTGCGCTGTGGCAACCAGAGCTTGATAAAAAGTATGGTCTAATCACATTCCATGATCTTGACACTATACCCCTATTGATGCAGTCCAAAACTGCATTGGCTTTTTTGGCAGCTGTAGTACATTCCTGGATGATCCTTAATTTGTAGTCTATCAAGACCCCCAGATCTTTCTCACAAGTATTATTGATAAACCAGATACCACCTATCTGTACATCTGGTTTTTCTTGTCTACATTTTTACCATTGAATATTTTGTTGGATAGTGTCAGAATCCAGTTATATTTCATTTCTATCTATCTTCTCTGATATAAAACCAATTTTACTTTCACTTCCTCTATTCACTACAAAGTAACCTTTTGTTGATTTGCTTTGGATCTGCTAACCATAACAATGTAGCCATTTGCCTTTCATCTTATGCTCCTCTGAACTTCTCCTCTTACCAGCCAGCAAGAGAAAGGGGGGAAAAAGATGCAGCATCTGGGATCTGTGTGAGGAGATGTTGAATGATTGTGCCAGCGGAGCCGGATCGATGTTATCTCTCCTGGAGTTAACACCTAGAAATCTGCCGGTTTGAATCGCCGGAAGAACTGCAGGGTGGGGGGCTGCTTAGGGACAATTTAAAACATTGCATTGTAAGGGAATCCCTCAGATCCTGTCTATCATGTCTGCCATCAGTTTCTTTTAATAAAAGTTCCTGTTGGAAGAGACCGTTTCCAAGAGTTCTGCTTTCTTAAGATGTGGATTGAAGTGGATCCTTACATTAGACAGGATCTGCAGTAATAGTCAACCTGGAAGGGAGAACCTTGCTGGGGAACTTTGCAAAAAATACAATGTCAGATGTCGAGGCAGGGAAGGGAGAAACCCCCATGGAGAGGTAGCCTTTCCCCCAACCGAAACCCTGCCAGCTGTCGGGATCTGAAATGTCATACTCCTCAGGAGAAGAGATGGTGGAGATGCGTAACCACAAACCTTGGTGATCAATGGCTGTTGGAAAGAAAGGCAAGTGGTAAAAGAGATCAAGAAAGGTGATCCTGAGACAGGGGGCCAACCAACCAGAATGGAAGCAAGAGATGGAGAAATCCCTGCACATGAGCGAAGAGGAAGGAAGTTGGGCACAGCACTCAAACTGGATCCTAGAGAAAGCTATCGACCTGATGAAAAGAACCCTTGGCTCCTTAAGGGAGGAGAATTCTGAGCCCCGCGGCCGCACCAGGATCTCGAGCTGCAGCTGGAGGGACACTGATGGGGAATTGGAACCTGCAGTCCCGGGGACGTCCGCTGATCCAGTAGCGACCACTTCAGCAGCCCCCACTCCCTGCCGACCCGCTGGACGCGAAATTCAAGGTGGAGCCGACATGCTTGGGGATTTTCCTAACCCAAGTCCTCAGCTACATGGAGGAATACGGGCGGCACATCCTCCTTAGCCATTTCAAAGACAGCCTAAATTACGACCTGTATGACACTTGCCTGCCTCAGGGGGACCCACACCAACTAGACGAGTGGTACGTCCTGGCAGAGGAAGCAGAGATCGACCTACTGAAGAGGCATCGCTGAGGAAAACCATGGGGCCGCTCGCCGCCTGAGCCGACACATGAGCCAGCAAAGCCACCGGCTATGGCCAAGAAGCCAATGGGTTGTTTCAAATGTGGGAGAGAGGGCATCGGACTGTAGAATGCCACTCGAAAAACCCCCCAGCACAACCCAGACAGATCACCGGCCAGTAAATCCGGGAATTCCCCAGATAAGCCAAAAGAACCTGCCATGAGAGTGATAGATGCTGTGGAATCCCCAACCTGTGCCCAACGTGGGGAAGGAACTCCAGCCTACACCGCAGGGCTGGTGCACACCTCAGACGACAGCTCGGAGGGTGAATCCCTGGTAAGTGGACCCATCGCACCCATCCTCAAGACAGTGACTATATTAATTCCCTCCATGCCCAAAGCTGTCAAGGTGAAAGCCTTAATGGACTCTGGCTGCACCTGCTGCCTCATTAGCCCGATGCTAGTGGGGAATCTGGGCATTCTGGTGAGGAGGTTAGATGGGCCCATAGCAGGGGGGGTGCCAGCTACCCTAGCCACTTTACCAGTCCACATATCCCTGGGAAACCATGAGGAAGACATAACGTTCGTAGTGACCCTAGGCATGGAATGCCCGATGATCCTAGGGCTGGAATGGTTAAAAAATGGAACCCCTGGTTAAATTGGAGGATGGCAGAAATCAATTTCCCAAAGGGGGACCCTACGGATTTAAAACCCCAAGGGGATCTAGCAAAATTAAAAATGGAAAAAGTACCCATGGGAGAAGAAAAGGGGCTGCCCAAAATACCAGAGGAATACAGAGATCTTGCTGAAGTCTTCAGTGAGGAGAGGGCGAATGAGCTCCTGCCCCCCACCAACCCATGGACTGTGCCATAGAATTCAAGCCCGGGGCAAAACTCCCGAAGCCCAGACTATACTCCATGAGCCCAAAGGAGAAGGAGAAAATAGAAAGATTCATAAAGAAAAACCTAGAAAGGGGGTTCATAGAAACTGCCAAACCTAAAGTGGCCACCCCAGTCCTCTTTAGAGAGAAGAAGGATGGCTCTTTACGATTATGCATAGACTATCACCTATTGAATACAATCAGTGAAAGCAACCTATATCCCCTACCCCTCATGAAGGACACATTATCACACCTATCGAAAGGAAGAATTTTTACTAAACTAGATCTAAGGGAAGCGTATTACCACGTTAGAATTAAGGAAGGGGATGAATGGAAAACCACATTTAATTGCCCAATGGTGTGCTACCAATTCAATGTTTTGCCATTTGTATTAAAAGGGCTCCCGCAGTATTTATGCAATTAATCAACGAGGTACTAAGGGAGCATCTATTTAAGGGGGTCCTGGTTTATTTAGATGACATCCTTATCTTCACCGAATCCAAAGAGGAACATGTCAACCTAGTCAGAGTGGTTTTAAAGAAACTGGGAGCTGCCCACCTATATGCTAAATTATTGAAATGCGAATTCCACCAGGAAAGGATAGACTACCTGGGTTATCGCATATCCCCACAGGGCATTGAAATGGACCCAGAGAAGGTCAGAGCAGTATTAGAATGGGCACCACCTCGCACAAGGAAGCAGCTGCAAAGTTTCCCGGGCTTCGCAAACTTTTACCGCCAATTCATTCCTTCGTTTGCCCAGATATCCCTGCCCCTCACGAACTTACTAAAAATGAAGGGAGAATCCTCAGTGAAACCTAGCCAGCCACTAAAATGGACAATGGACTCTTTTCTGCCAAACCAGTACTGAAGCATCCAGACATGGATAAGTCCTCCGTAATACAGGTGGATGCAAGTGATGTGGCAGTGGGGGCTGTACTATTACAAGAAAACAATGAAGGGGTATTGCAACCCTGCACGTATACATCCAAGAAACTCACTGAAACAGAACAGCGCTGGCCCATGTGGGAGAAAGAGGCATACGGGATACGTTGGTCATTACTTATGTGGTGCCAATTCCTGGAAGGGAATAAGATCCCTTTTCAGGTGTGGACAGACCACAAAAACCTGGAAGCCTTGAAAAACCCAGGAAGCTCAACCCTAAGCAAGCCTGCTGGTCCCAACATTTTCACCAATTACGCTCAAGCACTTGCCAGGGGGGAAGAACTTCTTGGCAGATGCACTGTTTCGCATGCCCCAATATAACAGCACGCGAGCC